>NW_026927477.1:0-29759 GCF_032062105.1 Saccostrea cuccullata | reverse complement strand
CCAATCTTCTGAAGATTTATTAGTAAGTTACGGACAATATTCTCAACATCATTCAACTAATAGAAAATCCCATATGTGCGGTCTACTGTGACAGCGTTTTTCGCTATTACATTAGGAGTTTGTCCGTATGTTTTGTACTCCCCATGCAGGGACTCAATAAAAAACTTCGATAAGAAAACTCCTATTTCATTTGTATATTTAAGATATAGTGATATTTTTATAATCTTTTTTCTTCTATGGTCATTTGAAGTCTTTAAATGTGTCATTACAACATCGAAATAAAACTGAACTGTTCTCCGGTGCGCCGTAACGTCATAAATCGTCGCCATTTTTCGTGTGTTGTGTTTACCACTTTCCCATTTCGAATGCTCGAGAAACTGCCAAAAATTAAGCAAATGCCTTAAAATTTTTACAAATACTACAAAATTGATTTTGGAATTGAATTAGGATAATTTTAATCCAAATCATATGTATTTAAAACTTTTATTTTGAATTCAAACTTGTGTATTCTTTAATAAAACCTTGGGTTTTTTGACCGTGCGCCGTAGGACAATACCTCGTGCACATTCAAGCATAATAAAATCTTTATTTTTGCCTACATTTTATCAAAAAAAATATCATGCACTTAAATATGATAAACAAACATTTACTGAAATTTTCAGCTTAGTGCGCCCATTACTTTTTGAGAAAAACGCTTTGTCCACGATTTTACGGAACAACCCTCGTATAAAGACATATTTTTGATTGAAAATACTTCCAGTAATTTTTTATGTACAATTTCACTAAAACAAAATGTGCAGTAATGAAATAAAGACAAGTCATGTGTATTTAATATTATGTAAATCTGCACGTCTGATATTGAAAAATAAACAAGCTGGATCGATCGTCGTGATTTATTGCCGAAAGTACGTAAAATGAATTCTTGAGTAAATTCATCGTTTATGGCATCATTGTTAATGAAACGTTCACAATTCATGCCGTATAATTATTTTTTCAGCAAACTTTGCATTAATTAAAGCAGACATCATCAAAATAATATCGTTATCCGCGCACTATAACAACGACCGCTTTCCTGGCGAAGCCGTGACTATATGATTTTTATTAAACAAAAAACAAAATTATTATAACAGTTCATGTCAAAATTATTATCTATTTTATTCTTGTTTCATTACTAAATTGCATGTACCTTGTCTGCCTTTGCATGCTTTAAAACAAGGATAGCGTCAACTAATTAGCCGCATGTATATAACTTTTAAAAAAATGAATGTTTTTTGGCATTTCTCACTGAAATCTGCATGGATCTTGACCTGTTCGAAAATATGGTATAAATTAATTTTAAATTTCATTTCAAGGTACCGGGGTCGCCCGCGTGGCGCAGTGGTTAGAGTGTCTGCTCAACAGTCGCCAAGTAAGGAGTTAATCCTTAAGTCGTGGGTTCGTAACCAACAGTGGGACGTCGCAGTGGGTGCTTAGCACAAAAAAGATCTCTCGCTGCGCAATGGCCCTGAGTGCCGAGTTGTGTTGCTCTCCGCCGGCAAGTGATGGCGTCTCCATATGACTAAAAATTCTCAAGAGGGCATTAAACAACATACAGTCAATCAAGGTGCTGAGCGCATGGCGAAGGAACAGTTGCTGTACCTTTTTTATCGACTTAGGTCAGTCGCCGCCGAGATTCAAACTCACAACCTTTCGAACACGAATACATTTATAAGTTTGGTATATCATGCCAAGAAAACCTTAGCATTCTCTCCGTATAGCAAACTCAATAAAAGCCGAATTAACATTAATCTGTGATTCTTCCCCTGGGAGACGTGCGGAAGCAATTAATGTCCGCAGTTTTGAGGGAGGGATCTTAAAATTTACTGGGTTAAAATTATAGGTAGAATACTAGTTATTTAGAAGCCTTTGCCCCCCCCCCCCCATTGCCTTTTTCGGGGTGGGGGGGATGAAATTAATTATAGTAAAGTAATTCTTCAATAAAATAAGCTGCCTTTCAATTTTTTTTATGTAATTCAATTTCAGAATATTTTTTCTCAGCACAAATTAATTGACATCGGGTAGTTGTGGAAGTACCGCGTAGAAATATAGATAAAAGAGTACCAAATTTCCGGAAGTTTGCATCATTTCCTGGTTGAACAAGATGGAGACGAGTACTGAATGGGTAGACGTCACCCGATTGGCTATGTATGTATTTTCTTTTTAAAGTGAATATTTTCTTTTGATTGCTTTTTCTTATTTTCTTCAGTCCATTTTTTTTTTCAAATAAATTTTGGTAGCAGTGCCTCTGGCATTTTACGTATTTTGTAAAAAAGATTTTTGACAGTAACTTTTTAGGGTATGTGTACTACTTCCTGGGGTAGAAGTTTATTTTTTCTTTAACTAAGAAAGCTTGAAACCTAGGATCCACCCCCAGAAGTCTGCTGCCGTAAATTGTCTTGCTGGCGTTTTGGGAATATGGGTGATTTGCATCAATTACACTTTTATTGACTCCATCGCTGTCGAAATCGGACGAGATTTCTTGGCATGTAAAGCAATTAAAGAATTCAAACTAAGGGGTGGTTCAATGAATTTCCAAATAGGTTGCTAGACCAAAATATATTACACAGAATTCAAAAGTTTGAGGAGAAAAGAGGTTGACTTTTAAAAAAATACAAAATCGTGCACGGATCTCTAAAAACATCAAAGGTTGTTTAACGTACCAAGATGGAATAAGGGGGTTGGGGTCTGACATGGATTTTGCATTGCTATTGGATGTTTATACTGAAGCAAAAATCTCTGGCACCCCCATCCCCCCACCCCCCTTTGTAATTGAAAACGCAAATCACAGTTTGTGAAAATAAAGTTAACACCCCTTAGTCCTAAATAGGGATTTTTAACGGTTGGAAAATGAGTTATATTTTTTTTCTAATTAAAGTGTTTCTAACCAAATAAAATTTCAGTTGGCTCCCTTAATTTTATGTATTTATTTTATACCGGTATATATATATATTTTTTTTTTTTCTGAACCATGCTTTTTGTTAAGGATAGTCTCTTTAATCTACTACATATATATCCAAATTACATTGTATAAAAAATTAAGAATTTTTAATATTTTTCTTCATTGTTGACAGCTGTCTGCTTAAATTGACACAAGATCACATGATTAAGTATATAAAAAAAGTCCTATAAACTGGCTGATTCTATTTTCAGCTTCTAAAAAAATATGTTAATGTTCTTCTGCGGAGCAACATAAGTGCTGACGTCACAATCACAGGCACTTGTTTCATGCAAACTTCCGCCAGAGTTCGTTGTGCGGAGACGCAGAGGACTATGGGTAGTATGTTGTTTCATGTATGGGGCACCCCTACTAAAGCCACAGTTGCTTTAAGTGTAACTGCATGTGACGTGATAATACGATTGGCATTACTGGACAAAAATTTTTTAGTCCTCCGGGGATCATGAGGGAATTCGACTTAAACTTAATTTTTTTTTTCAAAAATAGCGTAATATATATACAATGTATCGGTAGACTAAAGCAATTGTTATGATTAATTAAACATAATATATTTACGTCTGAAACCACAGGCACCTTTAACATACTGTATTTAATTTTACGTAATCACTATATGTATACCTTTTTTGTATATACACAATATATAGTGATTACGTAAAATCAAAAACAGTATGTTACCGGCCCCTGTGTCTGAAACTGCCTGAAGCGGTTTCTAAGAGGTTATCTTGAATGGTAAACAAGAAAAATGATTAAACAGATAAGTAGTCTATTATGAATTGATAATTGACAACCCTCGTAAATGGCTAGAGAGAAAAAATTAAAAAAATACTTGAAACACATTACGTTTGCTATTTTCAAGGATTGGCAGATTATTAGGCTTTTTCCAATCTATTTCTCAAGCTAAAGGAAACTTTTTAACCTGAGTTTCCGATAACGTACATCTATCAAAAACCGAATTATTCGGCTACATCAACCTTGTTGACGATATCATGTTTTCAACTAACGAGGCATTTTAAATGACTGTTAACTTAACCTTAATTTGGATTTTTAAGCTCAGTTTGCTAATAAAGGTATATGATTGTCCATAGAATAAATAGAGCAGTTTGTTTGATAGAAAAAAAACTCATTTTGAATTCTACAGAAGTTAAAATGTGATGACATATTCCGAAATTTTTGTAAAAATATCATTTGACAGAGCTGTAGATCTTTTGAAAGAGAGTGATTTGGTTTGTGCTTTCTGCTGCTGTACGTGGTGAAAGTATAAATAAATCAATTATCTGTCATAGCGGTCACAAGCTTTGTTTGCGGAAATCATTGCAATATGAAATTTAAAATAACCCACATTTTCTAAACATTGCTTTTCTTGCACCGAGTGTCCGATAACAACCTAGTAACCGATAACGCGTTGAGCAGAGTGTAAAATGTAACTCGGGAAAGTGAATTTCACAGTGTTCGGATTTTTACACTTCCTAGCGATCAGAATATCCTGTATTTCGCAACCACATCCTTTGATACAATAAACAATGCTTTGAGTTTGTGTGCAGACGTTAAAAACTAGTACAGTAAGTAAACGAGTTATACTAAGCATGCTAAAATGCAATTTTTGTTGACATAAACCGAATAATTCACACGGAATTGACGAATAACCACTTGAAACCATACATTTCATTTGTCTTTTAGATGCACATCGAAAAATTTGTAGGTCCAGGGCAGTCGTTTTTAACTGTTTATCGGTAGACAGCATTGGTTGTCACGTCGTGCAATCATTGGCCGGAGTTCAATGACCTTTGCTGATATTAATTTTTTTTTATTTCCACATTTTTACAAATTAGAGTACCAAATTGTGAATGGGACAGACAGGGAGGGTAACGGGTGGGTTCGCCCCGATTACGTGTTCGCACCGAGTGGTTTCGCCCCATTTAACTACAGGAAAAAATTTATGTTCTTATATTTAGATTTACACACAGCGGTAATAAGATAATGAAATAACATTCAATACCTAATATAAAATAAAATTCTTTACGAATTCAAAATTAATCCACCAAGAAATTTAATGCAACATATATTCATTTCTTTTAAATTAGACAAATAAATAGGGCCTAAAGAAATAAATTTTGATATTTCCCTATAATTTTTTTGGTTTAACAATAAAAAAAACCCCCAGTTTTATTGCGATGGATACAGCTACTGCCATTGTCAAAAAAATTGGTAAATCGATAAAACTTTCGTATAGATACATGTAAAAAGCGCAAGGGCAGCCTTTCATCTTTAAATTTTATTAAGCTGCTAATCGTTAGTCTATTGATCAAACATCCACCTGACAAGCAGACATTAATCAGCTGTTCATTATGGGTGAACCCAATTGGGGCGAGTCCACTCAGTGCGAACAAGTAATAGGGGCGAAACCACTCAGAGGGAACAAGGAATTGTGACAATTCGGGAGGGTAACAGAAAGATGCACAGGGACTTCGGGCAGTCTTAACAAAATCGAGTATATATTATAATATTTCCATTTCTAATTTTTTTCTCTGCGATAACTCTTTGAAAGTTGTCGGAGTTTATTTCTTGATAATTCTGCCGGAATGTAAATTAGGCAGGTTGATAGGTCAGGAGCAAAGGAGGCCTAAAATGCATGCAAATCTCGTGCGCATCTGTCTCTGTGTCTGATGCTAAGGAGGCAAAATGTGCATGTAAATCTCGTGCGGCTGTAGCCTAGGTGTTTGACGTCATTGGGTGAGGACTATTGAAATTGGCATGGACGTCCTTGTGTAATTTAAGTCTATGTCTACATTTTAAAAGTCTAAATCTACCATTTTATTTCACAATGAAATAAAAATATAAGGAATCACTGTCTAGTTAGGAGAGTATGCCAGGGACATCAACAATAGTGGAAAACATGCCATTGGGATAATTTTAGCATAACGAGCTTCGCCCGTTATGCAAATTATCCCATGTTTCCCACTATTGTTGATGCCCTGGCATACTCTCCTAACTAGACAGTGATTCCTTAATTAATGGCTTAAATAGGGGAGCTCTCATATACTCGATCTACTAAAATGTCTGACAGTGAAACAATCTGGGCAACCCAAGTTCATTTTGTACTGTGTATTCTACACATCACAAATGTTGTTGCACATTCTGCAAATTACACTTTTCAGTAAATTTAACTCATTTCAGCCTGTGTTTACTGTGTATAATCGTCACGCACCATTTTTTTTGAAAAGTTACTGTACATGTGGTATTGAAATACCATATATTAAATTTCTCTTATTTAAAGTTTCTCTGTGATTCCCTATGCATGGGGATCAAGATTCCTCAACTCTGGGATTTTACAACAAAATAGAAAATACGTCGATCAGTTGTGACTCTTTCATATGACGAAATATGACTTCACATTCAGTCATATTTACCTAAGACACAAGGCTATAATAGTTTTGTGGGCAACTGTATATGGCATGATAATTGCATGAAATTGTTAGTTTGTAATTTTTTTCAAAAATTTCCCATTAACATGTCATTGATTAATGCATTGCCCATGCTTTCTCTGGGACAGATTTTTAGAAGAGTACCTTTCTTGGTAAATGAAGTATAACGTTAACTAACTATAGGATCAAAACTTTTCATGATTTTGCATCATGCATATTATGTTCAACAACACTTTTAAGGATTTCCATTCTTAATTGGATCAAATTCTCTCCCCTTAAATGCCCATCAAGTACATAATGCTCTAATATTAAATTTAAGCATTTTATCATGTTTATTTAATAAAAAAGGATTTATCAGGAGAAAGTTTAAAAAATTTAATTAACTAAGCAGAAGTTGATTAACAAAGATTGCATTGAAGTCTATGCGGAAAAGCGAATCTGATGCTATTGTCGTACTGATTAGAAATATAGAATATACCTTAAAAACTTAAATTTACAAAATATGATTCATTAGGTCATAAAAATTGTATTTAAACGTTAATTATTGTTTGATTAAATGTGTTGGTAATGTATGGCGATCAGTCATTGGTTAAGAAATTAATAACATCAGGAAATTAAAATTGTTGACAACGATGAGACGACTGAATTAAGCTCCACTTCTTTGCTGGAAGAGACAATTTTATTGCTTATTTGATACACTAGTTGACATTTGCCTGAATTTCTATCCCATGTATAATTTCAACAGTGAATGAAAACTGTGTAAATTTCAGATGTTAATTTTAATTAATGTAACGTCGAGAATGACGCGCCTTACTGAAAGTCCAAGCTTATGTGGGAATTGTCCTAATTTTTATGATCTAGCTGTATTCTTCCTGTACAATTCTGGTTTTTGACTTGCATCCCATATCTTCTAGACCAACCCTAGTCATGTCAGACTTATTGAGTACATATGGTAATATTCAACATGACAAAGATTAAGTTTCCACAAACTTGACACGTGGAAAAATTTATAGATGCAGTATATTTGAAACAAGTATTTAAATACAAGAAGTTAGATATGTAAAAGTACTTGAAACATCCCAATTTAAATACCCTTGTGTACTAGATCAATTAAATGTCAAGTGAATTCATGTATGATAACAATACTGCTAGAACTGTACTAGAATTTTTCACCTGAATACAGGACTACATGTATATATAGAATGATGTATTGGTTAAATCTCCTGTAGTATTTTAGAGACATTTGCCAAGTACACGCACGCAGTCATATAAAAAAAAACTAGAACTGAATCGGTGAAAAATGGATCCGAGATGCATTATTTATTGATTACTGTAGAAAAAAAAAGGATTTTTACTGTTAACGTGATTAAGAGACATTGACTGATCTAGACATCCTTCAGACCTTTTACAAAATGTGCTGTTTATGAAAAAAGGAACCTATATTAATGATAATTTAATTTTTGGTTTCAATAATTGTAGACTTACCTATTATAGTACATATTTGTAAAAGTTAAAGCGAAAGGGAGACTCAAAGAGAATGCAGGAAAATTAAGGTAAGGAAACATTGCATGATGTTACAGCATTTGAAATTATTTTTTTTTCTTTGCTAGCTTGACAGGAAATTGTTGTTTTATTATTTTTGCTTTGGTAACAGCTCTAGCAAAATGTGATCAATGATATTGTGCAGAAGATAGCATTGGATTACAATTTTCTGCTGAATATTCACACTCAAGTCATGTAAAACAGTTATAAATTATTTTCAGGGATCATATTTTCCCTCTAATTAGACATGTTACGTCAGCCATTTTTTTTCCCCATGCACATATACAAAATAACATTTGAATTTTCATTTTTTTTTTCAGTGTTCCTTAAGAGGAGGTAGATAAAAAATTCAAACAGTAATTAGAAATCGTTACTAATTAGCAATGGCAGCAGTGACAACTCAACAACCTCAGGCCTCAGACCAGAGTGGCGCTGATTCTGTGCTGCTTAAGAGTGGCCCTATTACCATTAGACATTTAAGAAACTCAGAGGAGGACTTCAAATTCTTTGCAAGAGTGTTAGTCGAAGCCTTCGAAGGAAAATTTGTTTATGCTACAAGTAAAGGCAGGTATGTATAAATTCTCTCTAACTATTTACCTGTACAATGGTAATTCACTATTCTTAACTGGGGAAATTTTTTAATACTTTGATTTGTTTTGAAAGTTCACTTTAGAACTCTTTGGTACATTTAGAACCATAGTGCTTTAGTAGAGCATAGTGTCCAACAGCCCTTTTTTTTTTCATAATATCTTTTATTTATATTAAATACATATTTATACATTTCATGTATGTGTGATTTCTGTTTATTGAAAAATTACACTCAAACAAGGCGATATAAATGTTTGAACAAAATTTGGGATATCTGAGGGTTAGAAAGTTTGGGGAAGGATATGGAGATAATGAACAGTATTCAATCTCAAAGTCCATTAAACAATATACAAAATCAGAGCAGAGCAAATACAGATCTCCGAAACATCAGAGGTGGGATCAGCTGCCATGGAGGAGTGAGCATCCCCTGCTGACCGTGGTCACACCCGCCATGTGCTCGTTGTCATGATCATGAAATAACGGAAAAAATCTGTTGTCAATTCAGTGTATTAATAATGGACTAACAATTGGTATGAAAAACGTCAGTCAGCATTTGAGGCTTAAAAACATCAAGGAAAAATGCATACATGTTAACCTATTGTGATGAAAAAGAGGGAGATTCAGACCTCAAAAGCGGTAGCATTGCGCGCGTGTTGTTTAACGCTTAGATTATCGATATCTTTCATGTATATACATGTATATTATAAGCCTTAAATGAAATCAGGTACCTACACTAATTAATCTTAAATATCAACAGCAAAGAAGAAGACAGAAACATCTTAAGTTTGACATAAATTGTACAAATTCAAATATTTTTCATGCTCATCATTTTGCTTGGATTGGCTGCTTTACTTAGCCTTTTCAAGAGTGATCTTTGCTGAAATAGCCTAGAAGCAATAATTCTGAATGTTCATTCAGTTTTTAAACATAACAAATGATGGCATGGTTTAATCTAGATCTAAAACAAGTTCGTATCTTTCGTTATATAAATCAGATTTCCCGCGATGATCGAAAACGAAAGTAGAGATGTGCCACATGGCTTGGTCAATCAAGTGATTTCTATTGACTTTATTGATAAAGTTGTGAGCTTCTGTGCTTTTAAAGACGATGTCAAATGTTTTCATCAAATTCTTAAAAGCTGTATCTCCTTTTTCATGGCAGGGATGTTGATTAATTTATCGTAACCAATGTAATCACTGGTAGTCTTATGTTGTTGTCGTTGTCATATCCGTGCTTGAAATCTATGTACAAAAAAGCGTTTGTATGATTCCGAGTCAAATCACGCGATATCTAGCGAGATTTTATGAGAGTGGCTTCAAAAATGGATACCCAAGCGAACCAAAAATACTTTAGACGCAGCTTTTCTAGAAAAGCGGTAGATTTCTGAATTAAATTGGTAGGCGGGAGATGGAGTGAAAAAGCGGTAGACTCCCGCCTAAATCGGGAGAGTTAACATGTATGAAAAATGGATGTCACATCTTGAAACATCTTGAACAAATCCATGAAATTTCAAGATACCAGTGACCTGGATATCAAAGTTTCACTTGTAATTCAAATAAATAAAGAAAATTAAGGTCAGTAATTTGATTTTTAAAAGTTGATCTTTCTATAAATATATTTTACACAGCCTTCCCGACATGGAACAATACATGGTTAACAGACTGAGAGGGCGACCCCCGGAGTATTACGAGAGAAATTTGGTGGGGGAGTATGAAGGGGAAAGGGCATGTGCTTGTGTCCTGGTGTACAATGGAGATAGTGAACTCTTCCCGTAATATTTACAATTTATTCAAATTTCATTCAGTTTTACAAGACATCAGTCTATTCATTATTATATAGATTATATTATTATTATTTAATAGAAATTATAATTAACAAAGCAAATATAAAATGAATTAATTCAAATAAAGAGTTAATGAAGAGGGGAAAAAATTTATAATATGGTGTAAAGAAGGTAAAACTTTGTTTTTAAACATGGAGAGAGAAGAGGACATGCCCCCTCTTGGATGTACAGATATTTGTGGGTGAGGACATTTTTTTTTTGTTGTAATTTCAGGACCCCCTCCCCCTTTCCCCTTTTATTTCACATTCATTACATTTTAGGTATTGAACAATATTTTTGCATCAAGAATTTAACGGTCAGAGTATCATTGTAGGCTTTTGTGTATGGAATGTGCTTTAGGGGGTGAGAAGGTCCCGCCAGGAAAGTGCTATTTAGATACCATTGGAGTAGATGCCAAATTTCGGGGAAAGGGTATAGGAAAAGTTATGCTTGACGCAGCTGATGCTGATGCAAAAAGAAGGGGATGCAAGGTATATGGTGAATTTGTTTGATTTTTTACAGGCAAAAGATTTAACATTCAAATTTGTTTGAAATACAGGAAGTAATGCTTTATTTTTGATATTTACAAATTTTTTGACACTTTCTGAGTTTTAATCAAAACATGCATTTCCATAAGTATCTTAAGTATGTTTAATTAAAAAAAAATTAAATTAAGAAAAAATACAAACAGAAGGTGGTTTCATAAGCAACCTACATGAAAATTCTCCAAATTTTTCTTAATGTTCAAATATATTACAAGTATTTGCAAACATTTGTCAAGTAATTTGCTATCAGATCCAAGTCAAATTTAATGATTATCTCACCTTGTTCTTTGTTGCAGTCAATTTACCTTAAGGTAGCCTCTGACAATCGGGCTAAGCACCTTTATGAGAGACATGGATATGTACTCAAGGATAGAACCTCTCGCTGCTGCTGTATGTGGTGTCAGACAGGGATCAAAGTATGTACACTGTATCTATTGATTGATTGATTGTATATTGTTTAACATCCCTCTCGAGAATTTTTCACTCATATGGAGACGCTACATTGTATCTACAGTCAATCCTTGTTATATCAAACTCAATAGTGCCAAATAAAAACTTGAGAATTTTATTTTATAGATAATTATATAGAAGGTAAAATTCTTAAAGAAACTGTGGTTAGGACTTGCAAATCATTTTGACATATGCATGGTGTTTGAGTGATCAGTGTTTGAGATACTGTTTGACTGTAGTATAATTTTCATTTGTAAGAGTTTTCTATTAAATAACTCTGTTTGAGCAATGTGTATTTATCACAGTATGCTTATATTGTTTTTCATCAGAAATATTTCGTTTAAAAAACACTGTTACCCCTCTGAATGCTGAAATTACACCATAAGAATCAACATGATTATCATTACTTGAGAAAATGTAAAATTCTCAGAACTTTGACTATGTTGCAGTTATTTTATTTTTATTTTGTAGGAATTTCTAACAGTGGAAAAGTCATTGGAGTGATATTAAAAACTACTTAGAAGACTCTACTGGTGTCAGGAATTATATCTAATTGATTTCATTTGACTAATTATTAGTAGATATATCCTTTTACATATCATAATATGTGTCCTTCTCACTTGTGTACAGTTTATATATTGTATATTTATGTATTCATACATGATTATACCCTCCGCGGGAGGATATATAGTAATCATTAATTCCGTCCGTCTGTACATCTGTCTGTCCGTCCGTCTGTCTTTCCGTCATTCTGTTACGCTTTGGGGTACCCGTCTCTTATCCGCAACTCCTCTCATACCACTGAATGAAATTTGATGAAACTTTCACAGAATCTTTATAACATATCGCCATTGTGCACCTCCTATTTTACTTTTTGATCCGACACATATTTTGGGTTTCCCGGCCACATCAAAACATGGACTTTGCCAATAAAACTACTAGTACATGTATATGGAGGCGGGGGGTATCATTTAGTGAGCTCGTCGCTCACAGTACCTCTAGTTTTGTTTTATGTCATATCCATTATTTTTTTAGTTTTCTGTTACTGCAACATATTTTTAATGTAGTTATATTTTTTTAACATTTTACTTTGTCAGGCATAATATATTTTTTTTATTTTTGAGAGAGTCATAAAAGTACATGTCATTTTAAATATATACAGTGAAGATGTGTATGTTTAAATTTAGGATTGTCAAAATTATATATGACTTAGATATATAAGAATTTTTCTCTGTAACTTTCTATAGAAAACTATTACTCAATTTAGAATTTAATTGTTGTTATATTGTTGTTATATACACAGTGAAGACTATTAACCTAATCAAAATTTCATCTACTCTTTTGTTTCCTTTTAAAAATTAAAATACATGACTGTATAAAGGATCATTTTACCCTTTATTTGGAATATTGTACTTCATCCGGTGAAATATTTTATATTTTATAGGAGTAAATGTACAAAAATTCTGTCAATGTTCAGAATACTAGTATGTTAAAAAATTTTATGGAGATTTTATCTTTTATATTGTCTTTATATATTTTTTCTAACTATACTTGATCAATTTTATAATACTCTGACAATATACATGTTCATAGAGGCCATGGTTGTAGGTGTGCTGTTTTTTCTGATACACATTTCTCTACATGTTTCTCTAAATGCTCCTCTTAAAATGAAGTAAATAATTATGATTATACTTTTTTTAGAGTTATTTTTAAATTACTTCTATTGTTCTGCAATTTTCTATTTGTTTCCATATTAAGGCAGGTTACAAAAATTCATGTAGAAATTTGAAAAAAAGGTAATTATATCCTGCAAAATCAAAAAAGAAAATAAGTTAATTAATCAATAAATAAATAAATTAATTATTGATTATTGCATTAAGTTCTGATAGCTTCTGAATTGGAGTTTCAATTACATTTTGCTTTTGAACGAAAAAAAGTGTGTGTGTGTGGGGGGGGGGGGGTTACTAGTGTTTAGTGTTTTGTTAGCTGCGGAAGGGTTGCTCTCTGCTTGAGAAAATATGAACAGATAAAGCCCCTCAGCTTATCCGTCTCAATTTTCTCAAGCAGAGAGCCATAGTCCGAAAGCTAGTGTTTTGCCTGTGACAAAACCTTTTCAAATGCACTATATTTAAAATGATGACCTTAATTTTTTTTAATTCAATTGTAACTTTGACCTTTCATTAACCCCACTGGCCAGTCTGTTACTGAATAAAAACATTACGGTAGCCCTTTTCACAAAACATCTTACGACATATCTTTATCTTAAGTGAAAACTTAGCGATAAAAGTCGTTCTCACAAAAATTCTTAAGAAAGTCCAAAGTGCAAAATCTATCGTGACTTTACGAGAGCTCCAAACCTCTCTTATGTATTTCAAACCGATTTTAATGTTAAAATTCAAAATACACATTAAATAGAACTTGTGAAAGTAACTTCCAATAATATTTTTTATTTTTTCTTACGCTAATTTTGGAAAAATGACATAAAATACACTACAAAATATTTACAATTTAAGTTTCACTTAAGATTTTCGTACGACCTATTCTACGTCAGACTTGTGATTGTGATGTCACACTTCCAACTTCTTGCTTATAGTCTGGTCCTGATTTTTAAAGAGAAGGCTGGAAATAACTTCTAACGGCAAATAATTATTATTTGGTCCAGCATAGTTTTTTAACCTAATTCGAGTATGCTAATTCCGAAAAAATATGCTGGCTTTCATGAAAATGGCGTTAAAGAGGTCAAAATGGCGATTCAAAATGGCGGACATCCAATTTTTCTAATTTTCTCTTAATGTCGTTCAAAATGGAGAAGTAATGAGTGAATATCTAACTGAGTGTAATAAAACTATGAAAAATATAATAATAAAATGCTAACATCATTAGTTTAACTCAGAAAATTTAGCCGTTTTTTCACTTAATTCGAATTTTCTCTGATTTATTTGTCTATTGTTTCTTTATTCTTCTTTGTTCAGGATTTTACATTTGCAAATACCCATACACTGCAGATTTGTATTTTTTCCTCTACATCTCACAGTTCTACAATTGAATGATGGTGCAGCTGTAAGTTTAAAGTCAAAATGGCGATTCAAAATGGCGGATCTTCCTTTTTTCAAATTATTTCTTAATGTCGTTTACATAGGAGAAAGGATTTGTGAATATTTTATTGAGCGATGTACAACTAGGTAAAATTCCAATAGAACACTAGTATGATCACTTTAAATCGGAAGATTTAGTCGTTTAAATTTAAAATGTGTTATTTAGCTCAAAATGGCAATTCGAATGACGTGTTATACACTCGATTTCGTAAAATACCCAAACTGCTTAATTCTGATTTGTTTTGCAGAAAATAAATAACAGGGTTTTTTAATTCATGAAATAATGTTCAAATATGTGATGGAAGTTAATGGATATTTTTATTAATGACTTAGGATTTTTATAAAACGGATTTTTGTTTAATTACTTCTATTATTATGATAAATTTTTGAGAACAATTCCAAAGACATTTCACCTATTATCCATCAAACATGTATCATGCTTCTTCATATAAAAAGTTAATAATATCATACAATAATTGCTGTTTTGAGGACAATATGAAAATTAAGCTACCCCAAGAGCAGTATTCACCGAGCATTAAGGCGAGTGAACATTGTAGTTCCAGGTTTGCTAAATCATATCAGTTGTTGGAAATTCTTGATCTAATTTTAGTCCAGTGTAGAAAAAAATATTTATGTTCATGTAGAAGATCTAGTGCAACTTAACTTATTATGATTTTTAAAATGATGAACCAAGAGGAATTAGATTGCTAGTATTATTGTTACATCATATAAATCTGAATGTATTATAATATCCAAACATAAACATATTTATTAAGAATTATCAGTATAATATACGTAAACCATAATTTTTTTGATTGCCCAGCTCTGATTCTGTGTCCCTACATTTGCATTTTGTTATTCTCAGTCAAAAATTCAACTGCATTCTCAAAAATTTCATGGTGTGAACGGTCCTCCTCCACCAATTTTGTATTGAACAGTGTATATAAATTTAAAAAAATTTAAATTTACAAAATCTGAAAGAAGAAAATGTTTGTGTTCAATCCTTCCTCGATTCTTGATACAACTTTACACTATCCTAACGAAGAAGTGTGGATCAAGTTGCCTTGTAAAGTTTTTGGAGTGTTCAAGGAAATTTTGTCAAGAGAAGTGTTGACTAGATCGAAGTCAAGAATGGCTTATGCCTATTGTACGAAAGCTTGTAAGTGATAGGAATCACGAGGAATCTGCAGGCGCTATTAAATTGCATAATTTTACAACTTTTCTCGCCAAAATATGCACACAATGTGATTCCAGATGATGAAGTTTGAGAATTTTCTTGCTAATAGAATGACCTTTCTACCCCAAAAGAAAGCAAATCTATACGCGGTCACGAAATAAAGAGCTACAAGTCTTGAATATCAGAGATTTTTTTTATACCCCCCCCCCCCCGATTGAAAAGCGGGAGGGTATAGAGTAGTCGGTATGTCTGTCCGTCTTTTACGCTTTGGGGTACCCGTCTCTTATCCGCAACTCGTCTCATACCACTGAATGAAATTTGATAAACTTTCACAGAACCTTTATTACATATTGCCATTGTGCACATCCTCTTTTACTTTTTGATCCAACACATATTTTGGGTTTCACATAGCAAAACATGGACACTGTGTATTCATAGGTATTCATATGGGCGACGGGGGTATCATTTAGTGAGCTAATTGCTCACAGTACCTCTTCTTCATTTTGCATAAGGTTTTGGAAAACAAAATAGACTTTTAACATTTGAACATAAATGTATTTTTTCTTGAGTGTTGATTGATTGTATATAATTGTTTAACGCCGAGTCGGCTATTTTTCAACCATGTTTCGGCGGACTATCAGTTTAAATAATCGGTTTTTGGAGGATTTTGGTTTCTCTGGTGACCCCCTTTGAGCTTACTCTTTTTCGAACTCCAGAGAAAAGATCTTTTACGTGCCAAGTGGGTTGTCATCCTTGACACAGGGCACCGTTTTACTTGACTGTTGAAAATACCAAAATTCCGAAGACAGAGTGAGACATATAAAATAAAGCTGGAATAGAAGATGTTAGGGGATAATACTAAGTTCTTATAAGTGCTAAAAAGCTAGAACAAAGTATTCGATGAAATCGGAAATGAATTTCCTCAGTTATATTTGATGGTGTGCTGAGGGATGTTGAGGTAGAAATGCGAGTTGATAAAGACTGGATTCAGGAGTGATTTTAGGTGGACAGGGGCTCAAAGGCTTTGGAACACGGTCAAATACGAGGGGGAAATTTTGGAAACTCTTAAGTCGAGTTTGTTTTAACTATTTCCAGAAAAACATGAATCTTTTCTGATATTTTTTGTTTGTTCATATTTAATAGAATAATCAATATACTATAATTATATATAAAAAAACAAACTATAATTTATTTTCAAAATTAAGCAGTTTAAGTATTTTCGAGAATTTGAAATTTGAGTGAATATGACGTCATTTTGAGTTTTAAGCTAATTGACACATTTAAATTTAAACGACTAAATTTTCCATTTTAATGTGTTCATAGTAGTGTTATACTGGAATTTTACATTAGTTAATTGTACTCGCTCAATAAGATATTCACAAATCATTTCTCCTATGTAAAAGACATTAAGAAATAATTTGAAAAAAAGGAATATCCGCCATTTTGAATCGCCATTTTGACTTTAAAGTTACAGCTGCACCATCATTCAATTGTAGAACTGTGAGATGTAGAGGAAAAAATACAAACCTGCAGTGTATGGGTATTTGCAAATGTAAAATCCTGAACAAAGGACAATAAAGAAACAATAGACAAATAAATCAGAGAAAATTCGAATTAAGTGTAAAAACGGCTAAATTTTCTGAGTTAAACTAATAATGTTAGCATTTTATTATATTTTTTTTTTATAGTTTTATTACTCTCAGTAAGATAATCACTCATTACTTCTCCATTTTTAACGACATTAAGAGAAAATTAAAAAAATTGAATGTCCGCCATTTTGAATCGCCATTTTGACCTCTTTAACGCCATTTTTATGAAGACCAGCATATTTCTTCGGATTCAGCATACTCGAATTAGGTTAAAAAAACTATGCTGAATTAAATAATAATTATTTGCCGTTAGAAGTATTTTTTTCTATAAATCGGACCAGACTATTACACTCGTTATTTGTTGTCAATAACGTTTGTTTTTTGCTGATAAATGATGAAAACTGTGCTATATATTTTTATTATCATTTACTAATTTAAGGATTATAATACTTATTGAGAATGCTGCTAAGGACATAGTCTATCGTAAGTAAATCTTAAGTTCAATCTGCTACGAATGCGTTCATGAAAAGCACTTCAGATTTGTCGTAAGATTTTCGTAAGTTAAAATCTTAAGCAAAAACTTAAGATTTGAAAGGTCTTGTCACAATGGTTACATGTGAAGTATGAAAGTCTTACTGTTCAATAGTTATAATCAATTAAAGTGTGTGTGTGTGTGTTTTTTCAAAACTCAAGTGGTGAAATAGGGTGGTACGTACCCAAAATTAAGTCTTGTCACAAGGAATACATCTGTGAAATATTAAAGCTACAGCCCAATCCTACCTAAAGTTATGGGCAAGGTTAAAGTTTTTGCGTACAAACGGACGGACAGCCTGAGGACAAAGTATATACATGTACCCCCGAATCTTCGATTACGGGGACACAAAAACTAACGTAAAAAATTGAAAAGACAAAAAAACCTTGTACAACTTCTTAAAGAACCAAAATTTTAAAAAAAATTATTACAAGATGTGTTTGTGAAACACTGATACCCCCGTATGGCAACATAGCGAAGGTTAAACTTTTCTTATATGCAAATTTAATATACTGGTATCCAAAGAAGGGTATTCTCACTGGATAAATGTCTGGGTATTTAATTTTCAAAAAAATACAATTGTCAAAAATATGAAAGTAGGCCAAGGTTAAAGTTTTTTCATAAGTACGAAAATCTCCAAGGTCAAGGCAAATGGTATCCGATGGAAGGTTTTGCCACAAAGAATACAATTATGTGAAGTATGGAAGCCCAAGCCTTAAACCTTCAAAAGTTATGGCCAAGGTTACCAATTTTAAAAAGTATGTCTAATTCCAAGGACAAGATACAAGGGTCATAATTCTTAATATCAAATGAAAGGCTTTGTCACAAGGATTACATATGTGAAATATAATATCACTAGCACTAAGCGGTCAAAAGGTATGGCCAAGGTTAAAGTTTTTTTCATAAGTACAGAAATACAAGGTCAAAAGGTCAAGGTCATTGGTATCGTATGAAAGGTCTTGCCATAAAAAACATATGTGAAGTATGGAAGCCCTAGCTCTAAATCTTCAAAAGTTATGGTCAATTTTACCAATTTTGAAATGTAGGTCAAACTCCAAGGTAAAGATCAAAGGGTTAGATTTGGTGGTGCCCAAAGAAAGGTCTTGTCACAAGGATGAAATATGTAAAGTATGAATGCGCTAGCCTTAACCCTTTTAAAGTTATGGCCAAGGTTTGCTTTTTAAAAGTAGGTCAAACTCCAAGGTCAAGGGGTCAAAGTTCTTGGTATCCAATGAAGGGTCTTCTCACAAGGATTACATATGTGAAGTATGAAAGTCCTACCCCTTACAGTTCAAAAGTTATGGCCAAGGAAAATAGTTTTTTCACAAGAACAAAAATTTCCAAGGTCAAAGTCGTTGGTATCCAATGAAAGGTCTGTCTACAAGAAATATATATATATCTGAAGTAAAAATGTCCTGGTATTTACTGTTAAAAAATATGGCAAAGAAAAAGTTTGGATTTTTTGTTTTAAAGTGGGTCAAACTCCAAGGTCAAAAGGTCAAATTTGGTGGTCTTGTCACAAGGAATACATGTACACATGTGAAATATGAAAGTAATAACTCCACTTCGCGGTTTATAAAGCGTTAACTGCCCCAAGTTATGTTATATCGTATAACATAAGTTGAAATAAGCTTCATTCCTTAAATAAAACAAACTAAATTTTAAAAAAAATCAAAAGAATTTTTTAAAAAAAATTAAAAAGAAACGATCATATTTAAAAATAATAAGCGCTAGGTGTGCAAGGAGCGATTGTTATCTGAATTCATGCTACATTGTAGGATGGCGCAATGGTCTAAATCTACGTAAATCATAAAATCTCTCGCCTTCCCCCAACCCTGCATTGAGGACACTATGCCCTTCAGCTTGTTTGACAGAAATGCAATCTAAATATTTCGCCTGTTAAAAATAATAGAAACACTACATGAATGGTGTATTATGAATAAATATTTTTGTTTCTGCAACATTTATGTTATTAATACATGTATTCTTAAGCATTTATGACAGTTGACGTAGCATTTTTTTTTAAAAGGGGGGTGGGGGTTACCTGAAAAAAAACTGGACATAAGTTGACTAGCTATAAAAAAGGGGGGAGACTTATCGAAACTCAAAACTCCTATTTCAGATGGTATTGTAGGTCCCATCTTTTTTCAGTACCAATTCTCTCTTTTTTTTACTTAAACATACTACATAACCATTATTTGACTATATGCTGCAACAAAAAGGGGCAAACTGTTTTTTTCTGAAAAAATTTCATATTTTACAAATCACAATATGAACATGTAAAGCCGGCTTTAAAAAAGCACAGTTGTAATAAGGGACGACAATTTCTGAGGGCATGCACAATTTGAATAGAAAAACTATTTTGGGTACAATTACAAATTTAACGTTGACCTTTATTAATATCAATAAATGTTCACCCCTCCTCTAATTTATTATCGCATAGTACATACACGTAATAAAGTTACCCCCAAAAATGACCTAAGACACAAACACACCCTCCCCGGGCCCATACCTAGAAAATATGTACTCAATTCAATACAATACCTCAGTATAAAAAATATTTTACTGCCAAATGTGGGTGCCTAGGGGCAAAGTACACAGCATATAGATACTACCTGAAGGAGAACATTTATTTCTGTGTTTATGACATTACAAAAAGCCATTTTTCAATGTCATTTAAAGATATTTTAAAAAGTTAAACAGAAATTATGAGAAAATGTTAATGTTCAAAATAATGCATATGTGAAGTATTCATTAAGTAAATATCTGAATAAGGCGCCTTTAGATCGAAAGAAGGGATGGATTATTGGTCATCACATCAAACAATTAAACAAAGTATCCTGTACATAAACTTCCATATGCATGCAAAGCCAAAAGTGCGATGAACGTGTATCAATTTTTTCCAGTACACAATTCATGAACCTGAAGTTGTGCTATTATATTCTGGTGAATAATTTAAAAAAATTAATAGAACTTTCATAAAAATCAATTGTTAAGTAATTTTTTAATGATATTTCAGACAATGATACTAAAGAGTAAAAAGAAAGGGGTATACACCCCGCGTACACCGTGTTGCATACACCCCGGACACAACATTGATTTTTCGTCAATATCTTTTTATGCGAACTGTTTTATTTATAGACAATTTGTTCAAACGTTTATACTGTAGACATGTATTAAACGATAGTATAAAATTGATGATAATGCAAAGCTTTGTTCTGTTATTTGATCATAAACACAGTGTAGCGTCTATCATGCTGCGATCCTCGGAATTGTGTTGAGGTGTTTGATTAAACTAGAAGGTGTCCAGTGGATTCATAGGTATCCATATACTCCTTAGATAATGCTTTCTTCCGTAGGCACATGCTTTCTGGCGAAAAATATCCGTAAATTGAGAAAACGGACAAAGAACGTACCTCGACCCCCTTTCTCTCGCTTCGGAAGCATACACCCCGCGCACTACATGGTATACACCCCGCATGTTGGGATATACACGGTGTATAAGATCAAAACTTTTCATGATTTTGTAACATGCGTAGTATGTTCAACAACACTTTTAAGGATTTCCATCCTTAATAGGATCAAGTTCTCTCCCCTTAAATGCCCATCAAGTACATAAGGCTCTAATATTAAATTAAAGAATTTTATCACGTTTATTATACCACCCGCTTGAAAGGCGGGAGGGTATATAGTAATCGTTAATTCTGTCCGTCCGTCTGTTACGCTTTTGGGTACCCATCTCTTATCCGCAACTCCTCTCATACCAATGAATGAAATTTGATGAAACTTTCACAGAATCTTTATTACATATTGTAATTGCCATTGTGTACCTCCTATTTTACTTTTTGATCCGACACATATTTTGGGTTTCCCGGCCACAGCAAAACATGGACTATGCCATTATAACTATATGGAGGCGGGGGTATCATTTAGTGAGCTCATCGCACTACCTCTAGTTATAGGAAAGTTTCAAAAATTTAATTAACTAAGCAGTAGTTAATTAACAAAGATTGTATTGAAATCTATGGGGAAAAGCGAATCTGCTGCTATTAATTAGAAATATAGAATACCTTAAAAACTTAGATTCTCATTGGTTAAGAAATTAATAACATCAGGAATTTTAAGTTGTTGACAACGATGAGACAACTAAATTAAGCTCCACTTCTTTGCTGGAAGAGACAATTTTATTGCTTTTTCGATACACTAGTTGACATTTGCCTGAATTTTTATCCCATGTATATTTCAACAGTGAATGAAAACTGTGTAAAGAGCCATAGCTGCCTTTCCGACGACACGGCCTACTCAAGTATTTAAAAGGAAATCACCTGTTTCTATTTATAGATACATGGATCAAGATCAAACTACATGTATGTTATCATTTATGGCCCAGTGTTATATTTTCATATTTGCAAGTTTATTACATGACAATCATTTTAATAGTTCAACACTCTTATTCTAAACAAGACTTTTAGAAAATCTTTAAAATAAATCAAAATAGCAGCTACGACTTAGGGTCATTAAAATAGTTTAAGACTGCTTTTCCCGAGATGCTTTCAAGGTGTAATGTTGTTTAATGTATCTTTTACATTATTTATACACGTATTATAAAATAAAAAAAGAAGAAAACTTAGGAAAAATGCATAGAGAGAAAAAAATTGCATAGATAAAAAAACTGAGAGACTCGAACTCACGATCATTATGTCTACAGTCCAGTAATCATACCACTACGCCACGAAGTCATAGAAATCAGAAGGATAAATCTAAGACAGATTGTTGAATCTTAAAATAATATGAGAAGAAAAATTAAATACATATTTTCAACATTTTCGATATGAAGACCACCTTTAACCAAATTTATCTAAATGTAATGAAGTGCAGTCATATCCGAATAAAATTATTCAGAAGTTGTTTTTTCTGGTTAAGGGTGGTCTTTTCCTACAGTTTGTCATTGTTCAGGGGGATACCTCTGTATTTACTATATTCTCTATATAAACTAAATGATTTTTATATCTGTCATATGAGGGAACTATTAATATTTAAATATTATTTTTGTGTGATTTGCTTTAAGGCATGTATAAACTAACATTGTATGACAAAATTTTGGTTAAACAATGTATTTAAAAAATCACTACTAGAGTAGGCGAAAGTGACTATCAAATGCGCTATGGCTCTTTTAGATGTTAATTTAATGTAACATCGAGAATGACACGCCTTACGGAAAGTCCAAGCTTACGTGGGAATTGTCCTAATTTGTATGATCTGTATTCTTCCTGTACAATTCTGGTTTTTAACTTGCATCCCATATCTTCTAGACCAACCCTAGTACATGTATCATGGGACTTATTGAGTACATTGTAATATTCAACATGACAAAGAAAAGTTTCCGCAAACTTAACGTGGTGAAAAATTTATAGATGCAATAAATTTGAAACAAGTATTTAAATACAAGAAGTTAGATATGTAAAAGTACTTGAAACATTAGAAAATGAACATCCTAGTTTAAATCCCCTTGTGTACTAGATCAATGAAATGTCATGTGAATTCATGAATGATAACAATACTGCTAGAACTGTACTAGAATTTTACACCTGAATAAAGGACTATATATAGAATGATGTATGGTTAAATCTCCTGTAGTATTTCGGAGACATTAATCTAGTACCTGCATGCAGACATATAAAAAACAAAATTAGAACTGAAACAGTGAAAAATGGATTTAAGATGCATTATTTATTGATTTCTGTGGAAAAAAAACCCAGGATTTTTACTGTTTAAGTGTTTAGGAGACATTGACTGATCTACAGACTGTAGACATTCTTCAGAACTTTTACAAAATGTACTGTTAATGAAAAAAGAAACCTATCTTTTTTGTTTCAATAATTGCAGACTACCTATAGTACATATTTGTAATACCTAAAGCGAAGGAGAGACCTAAAGAGAATGCAGGTAAATTAAGGTAAGAAAAAATTGCATGTTCTTACTGTCCCAGCATTTGAAATTAATTTGTTGTTTTTTTTCTTTGCTAGCCTGACAGGAAATTGTTATTTTCTTATTTTTGCTTCGGTAACAGCTCTAGCAAAATGTAATCAATGATATTGCGCAGACGATAGCATTGGATTACTATTTTCTGCAGAATATTCACACTTAAGTCATGTAAAACAGTTATAAATTATTCTCAGGGATCACATTTTCCCTCTAATTAGACATGTTATGTCAGCCATTTTTTCCCATGCACCTAAACATACTAAGCTTTTAATTTTTTTTTCTTTCAGTGTTCCTCTAGAGGAGGTAGATAAAAAAAAAATAAAACAGTAATTAGAAATCATTAATTAACAATTAACAATGGCAGCAGTGACAACTCAACAACCTCAGGCCTCAGACCAGAGTGGCCCTGATTCTGTGCTGCTTAAGAGTGGCCCTGTTACTATAAGACGTTTAAGGAACTCAGAGGAGGACTTCAAATTCTTTGCAAGAGTGTTAGTCGAAGCCTTTGAAGGAAAATTTGTCTATGCTACAAGTAAACGCAGGTATGCATAAATTCTCTAACTATTTACCTGTAAAATGGTAATTCACTATGTTAACTGGGAAAATTTTTTACTACTTTGATTTTATTTTAAAACTTTACATTAGAACTCCTCAGTACATGGGCCTATTTTTTGAAAATACCCTTTGTTTATTAAATACCTATTTCTACATTTCTTGTATGTGTGATTTCTGTTCATTGAAAAATTAACTTAATTTTAAGAAAATTAAGATTAGTAATTTGTTTTTTTTTAATTGATCTTTCTATTATATTTTACACAGCCTTCCCGACATGGAACAATTCTTGATGAACAGAGTGAGAAATCTACCCCCGGAGTATTACGAGAGAAATCTGGTGGGGGAGTATGAAGGGGAAAGGGCCTGCGCCTGTGTCCTGGTTTACAATGGAGATAGTGAAATCTTCCCGTAATATTTACTATTTAAACAAATTTCATTCAGTTTAACAAGACACCAGTCTAGTCATAAAATAAAAATTATAAATAAGAAGGAAAATATAAGATGATTTCAAATACAGAATTAATTAAGAGGAGAAAAAAGATTTATAATATAGTATAAAGATACTAAAGGTTTGTTTGTTTTTAAACAGGGAGAGAGAGGAGGACATGCCCCCACTTGGATGTACAGATATTTGTGGGTGAGGACATTTTTTTTTAATTTCATTACCCCCCTCCTCTTCACTTTTCTTCTTATTTTACATTCATTACACTTTAATAACCAATAATATTGTTTGCATTTAAATCAAACGGTCAGAGTATCATTGTAGGCTTGTGTGTATGGATTGTGCTTTAGGGGGTGAGAAGGCCCCACCAGGAAAGTGCTATTTAGATGCCATTGGTGTAGATGCCAAATTTCGGGGAAAGGGTGTAGGAAAAGTTATGCTAGACGCAGCTGATGCCGATGCAAGGAGAAAAGGATGCAAGGTATGGTGAATTTGTTTGATTTTTTTATAGGCAAAAGATTTAACATTCAAATTTGTTTGTTCTACTGGAAGTAATGCTGTATAAATTTTTAAATTTTTCTTAATTTTTGACACTTTCTGAAATTTAATCAAAACATGCATTTCTATAAGTATCTTAAGTATGTTTCAATAAAACAAAATTAAATTAAGAAAAATTACAAACAGATGGTGGTTACATATGCAATTTACATGAGAATTTTCCATATTTTTCCTAATGTTGAAATATATTTGCAAACATGATTAAATAAATAAAGTTATTTCCTCATCCAAGTCAGTTTTTATAATAATTGCACCTTGTTCTTTATTGCAGTCAATTTACCTTAAGGTAGCCTGTGACAATCGGGCTAAGCACCTTTATGAGAGACATGGATATGTGCTCAAGGATAGAACCTCTCGCTGCTGCTGTATGTGGTGTCAAACAGGGATCAAAGTATGTACAGTGTATCTACAGTCTAACCTTGTTATATCAAACTCAATAGTGCCAAATAAAAACTTGAGAATTTTATTTTATAGATAATAGAAGGCAAAATTCCTTGCTTGTCGTAAAAGGCGACTAAATGGGGTGGTCCTTCGGATGAGACCGTATAAACCGAGGCCCCGTGTCACAGCAGGTGTGGCACGATAAAGATCCCTCCCTGCTCAAAGGCCGTAAGTGCCGAGCATAGGCCCAAATTTGCAGCCCTTCACCGGCAATGGTGACGTCTCCAAATCAGTGAAATATTCTGGAGAGGGACGTTAAACAGTATACAATCAATCAACTTAAAGAAAATATGGTTAGGACTTGCAAATCACTTTGACATATCCGTGGTATTTGAGTGATCAGTATCTGAGATACTAAAGTTTGACTGTAGTATCTTTTCATTTGTAAGAGTTTTCTATTAAACATCTCTGTTTGAGCAATGTGTATCTATCACAGTATGCTTAATATGTTGTTTAACATCAGAAATATTTTGTTTAAAAAAACACTGTTACCCCTCTGAATGCTGAAATTACACCATAACAATCAAAATGATTATCATTACTTGAGAAAACGTAAAATTCTCAGAACTTTGACTATGTTGCAGTTATTTTATTATTATTTTGTAGGAATTTCTAACAGTGGAAAAGTCATTGGAGTGATATTAAAAACTACTTGGAAGACTCTACTGGTGTCAGGAATTATATCTAATTGATTTCATTTGACTAATCATTAGTAGATATATCCTTTTACATGTGTATAATATGTGTCCTCGTCACTTGTGTACAGTTTATATATTTATATATTGTATTATTTTGTATTCATACATGAATTTGTTTTATGTCATATCCATTATTTTTCTTTTTAGTTTTCTGTTACTGCAACATATTTTTGATGTGGTTATGTTTTTTTTTACATTTTACTTTTTTAGGCATAATATATTTTTTTTAATTTTTGAGAAAGTCGTAAAAGTACATGTAATTAATATGTAGAGTGAAGATGTGTATGTTAAAATTTAGGGTTGTCATGATTATACGACTTAGATACACTGTACAGCTCAACGAACTTTTTAAACTCACATGGTTTTTCGCACAAATTAAGGTCACATTGTTATAATGCAAAATTGTGTAACGTGACAACAAAATATATTTTAAAAGTGATTTATAGCTCAATTTTGATCTTATTCTATTACTTTAAATATAATTCACACATAGTAATTGGTAGGATTTTTATATGCTCTTGGATGATAGATTATGACAGTTCCCAAATGGTTTTTTAATGGTTTCTCGTCAAATGCAGCTGTCCTTGAATCCGTTCGTTTTAAAGCAAACTTTTGCCTTGCCTAAATATAGAAACAGTGCAGTTTATGTAACTTCTGTATTATCTGTACATTAATATGACACTAAGGCGCAAGATAACAAAAGTATTTCTCGTTTGTTCGACTGCTTTTCATGTTAAAAAGCATTTTTTCAGATTAACTTTCTGAAATCTAGCATCATGAAAGATATCTTCCAAGGAAAAATTTCAAAGTTTCAAATCATAATTTAAAATAATTTTCTTTTCAATCGTAACAATTTACTACGTTGAAAGAAAAACAATGCTTTATTATTTATCCTTTGACATGATTTCTTTGTGCAGTTTTGTCATTTTTCGGCGCTGTATTTCGACAAAACCAGGACAAATAAGGAAAATATGCAAACTACTTAGAAAAATACTCATTTGTAAGAAATCAGTATGAACATTTCAACTAAAAAGAATCAAAGAAAGCTCGATTAATCAATGTGTGTAAAACTATGGTAGCATCATACAGATGTAACATCATACAATTTATAAACACATTCCCTTTAAAAACATCGATCTTTAAAACTTTAGATAATGATTTTAGAGAATATGCACCTTTAACATGACATATTTGATAATATGAAGATTATACCTCCCCCAGAAGCTTGATAATTTTAAATATTATTGCAAGAAAAATGTGACCTTAATTTGTTCGAAAATCCATGTGAGTTTAAAAAGTGGGTTGAGCTGTATATGAGATTTTTTCTCTGTAACTTTCTATAGAAAACTATTGACTCAATTGAGAATTCAATTGTTTGCTATATATAGACTATTAACCTAATCAAAATTTCATCTACTCTTTTGTTTCCTTTTAAAAATTTAAATACATGGCTGTATAGATGATCATTTTACCCTTTATTTGGAATATTGTACTTCATCCGGTGAAATACACATGCATTTTATTTGGAATATTGTACTTCATTCGGTTAAATATTTGATTTGATAAGAAGTAAATGTACAAAAATTCTGTAGAACAGATTGCTAGCATGTTAAAAAGATTTTATCTTGTATATTGTCTTTATATATATTTTTTCTAACTATACTTGATCACTTTTATAATACTCTGACAATATACATGTTCATAGAGGCCATGGTTGTAGATGTGCTGTTTTTTCTGATACACATTTCTCTACATGTTTCTCTAAATGCTCCTTTTAAAATGAAGTAAAAATGATTTTTATTTTGAGAGTTATTTCTAAATTACTTGTATTGTTTGCAGTTTCCTATTTGTTTCCATTCTAACGTATGTTACATTCATGTAGAAATATGCAAAAAGTAATTATAGCCTGCAAAATCAAAACGAAAATAAATAGATAAATTAATTAAATATTATTACATTAAGCTCTGATTGCTCCTGTATTGGAGTTTCAATTACATTTGGCTTTTGAACGAAAAAAAGGGGGGGTTTACTAGTGTTTAGTGTTTTGTTAGCTGCAAAAAGGTTGCTCTCTGCTTGAGAAAATATGAACAGATTAAGCCCATCAGCTTATCTGTCTCAATTTTCTCAAGCAGTAATTGTGAAAAAATATGACGAGGGGGGTTTGAAAATGTTAAATCTGACATCTTTCATAGCCTCCATGAAATTATTCTGGATAAGACATCTAATCTTTACAAATAGGGGGTTGGAAGACCTCATTCCTATATTTAATTTGAACAAATTTATAAGTTGTGCAATTGAATATACTGCAACTTTTTTAAAAACATTAAAAAATGAATTTTGGATAAATGTTTTTAAGTCCTGGATAATGTTACAAAATCTTGAGAAAAAGTTTAATGTTGCTGGTGACTCGCCACTATTTTACAATCCACATTTGCATATTGGTGGAAAACCATTTTATAATAAACAAATGTTTGACAGCAACATAAGACAAATTAATGATATTATTAATGAAGATGGTTCACTATTTTCCTATGAGCCTTTCTGCAACACCTATCCAGATATAAAGATTAATTTCTTAGAATTCAGTAGTATTATTCATGCTATAAAGGATTGGATGAAAAACAATGGTCAGGAAAAAACAAAAAGAAAGCTCACTAATCCCATAATAATGTCTCATATCTACAGAGCAATGAAATGTAGAAAATCCAAATGCTATTATGAAATCCTTAATCTAAATTCTTCTGTCACAGCAGGTAAAACGTATTGGAGTGAGCTTTTAGAAGATGGAACTCAGGAATGGAAAAAAAAAATCACATGATACCCTTTAGGGTAACAAAAGACTGTAGATTTCAATGGTTTCAATATAGGATTTTAAACAAAATCTTAGCAACAAATTTATTTTTATTCAAAATTAAAAAAAAATGACTGTAAATTATGCACTTTTTGTCATACTGAGGATGAAACAATAGAACACCTTCTATTGGAATGTGATAATACACCACTTCTTCTTGAAGAATTTATGCTTTTGTTTGAAGATAAAACTGGTCTAATGAGAAATGTTACTAAGAAATCTTTCATTTTAGGATTAATTGAGGAAAATATTGATATTCAAAATGCTATTCTTCTTTGACTTAAATACTATATTTATACTGCAAGGTGCACAAAGAAACCTATTAATGTACAAAATGCAATATCACAAATGAAATATCATTCTGAAACACAAAAAATTATCTCTTATAAGAATGGTAAAAAGGAAAAGTTTGATACCCAGTGGAACAGATGGAATCTGCTATTTTCTTAAATAGAACCTTTACATACACTCT
>NW_026927476.1:0-29840 GCF_032062105.1 Saccostrea cuccullata | reverse complement strand
AGACACAAGCCAGTTGGCTGTACTGCCCCCTTGTACCTCTACTTCATCAATGATCATAAGTTATCAGATATCATATTGATAAAATAAAACAGACTGTCTTTCTTTTGGCAACACTATTATTATTTTCTAACAGAACGTCATTTAACAATAATACTTGTATAATTCTTTAGTCAATTGACCAATTAATTACAATATTTACATTGATTATCTATCATAATATAAACAAGTAACGGGAGGTAACTCCTCCAACCATTTCACTACTACGTGAGAGTCGAAGTTGTCTTTTACATTTCATGTATCCTTATGTCAGAATCGTTTAATCAAACGCTCAGCTGCCTCCATAAACCCCTACTCGCGAAATGGTGGAGTTGACAGACACAGCCGCCATTTTGGACCCGCTTCAGATTTTTGAATGCAAATATCTAGACTTTAGATTTATCAACTTTCAAACAAATTAAATAGTAAGCATTATAAGGGGGGCTTCTATTACCATACCAAATAAAAATGAAAAATACTGAAAAACAAAAAAGTTAGAAAATACGATTTTTTTAAATTTGCATCTCGTAACGACCGGAAGTACTGACGACGCACGAAAAGGCGATTCTGCAATCCACAAAGTCATGATCTATCATCTCCAATAAGTCTCCAGTTCATATCCTTAGCCATTTTCGATAAAAGTGCGCGACAAAATCGCATTTTAAAATCAGGAAAGTGTCCATAACTTGGCACCAGAAGCGAATTTTTAAATTACTCTTCGAATGTAACAACTTCGATATTATGACGCATATTTTGTGAAAGTTTCATGAAAAACCACTGAATAGTTTTGAGAAATCGCCTGCACAAAATTTGGTCAGAAGAAAAAAGAATAATAATAATAATAACTAGAACGATCTCGTTGCGAGCAACGAGAAGTCTTCCGTCCCATTCTGAAATAAAATGCAAAAAATATAGCAGAAAAAGTGATTTAAAAAAAAAACGGACATATGGGGGAACGAACCCGGGTCGCTCGCGTGACAATCCAACGCGTTAACCATTCGGCCATTGAAAACACCGCTTCAAATATTTAAATGCAAATATCTTCGAGATTGGCTTTTTCGATTCTAAAACAAATTACATATAACGCATTCGCAAATGAGTCTCTATTTCATTTATAAACATTACAAAAAAATATTAAATAACAAAAAAGTTGGAAAATTGCATTATTTAAATACCCTTCCGGTTCAAACCGGAAGTACTGACGACGCACAAAAAGTCGATTCTGCAAACCACAGAGTCATGATCTATCATCTTCAATTAGTCTCCAGTTCATATACTCAGCCATTTTCGATAAAAAGGGGCGACAAAATCGCATTTTAAAATCAGGAAATTGGCCATAACTTGGAACCGGAATCGTATTTTCCAAATTTTCTTTCAAAAGTAACAACTTCATATTATAACACATATTCTGTGAAAGTTTCGTTGAAAACCGCTGAATAGTTCTCGAGAAATCGCCTGCACAAAATTTTGTCAAAAAAAAGAATAATAATAAGAATAAGAATAATAATAAGAAACAATAGAATCACTATAAGGTCTTCCGTGAAGACGGAAGACCTTAATAATAATAAGAAGAAGAAACAGAGTAAAAACAATATGTTCCCCAACTTCGTTTGGGGAACATAATAAGTCACCTGAGTTACTCGTGTGAGGAGGGGGGCATAAAACTTAGATGAGCTCACTTGTGATCTCAGTCTCACTTTTCAACTAAATATTCTTTTAGTAAGAGTGAGATTCATTGAGATCAAAAGTGAAGTTGTCTAAGTCTTATGAACCCCATGGACTGGTGATAAGACAAGAGGCCCATGGGCCAAATCGCTCACCGGAGAAGCTTTGACCATGCTATTCTTACCCGAATTCCCCCTTAGTTCTTGAGAAGAAGATTTTGAAAGATTTTTCTTATATATTTATGTGTAAAACTTTGATTCCTCTACTGTGGCCCGCCCAACCCCCGGGGTCATGATTTGAACAATTTAGAATCTATACTACTCCAGGATGCTTCAACATAAGTTTCAGCACTTCTGGCCCAGTGGTTCTTGAAAAGAAGATTTTGAAAGATTTTTCCTTGATATTTCTGTGTAAAAAATTGATTCCCTGTTGTGGCCCCGCCCTACCCCCGGGGGTCATGATTTGAACAATTTCAAATCTACACTACCCAGGATGCTTCCACATAAGTTTCAGCCTTTCTGGCCCTGTGGTTCATGAGAAGGAAATTTTGAGCAATTTTGAACAATTTAGAATCTAAACTACCCTAGGATGCTTCCACATAATTTTCAGCTTTTCTGGCCCAGTAGTTCTTGAGAAGAAGATTTTTTAATGACCCCACCCTATTTTTGTCTTTTCTTGATTATCTCCCCTTGGCCCAGCGGTTCTAGAGAAGTTGAAAATGTGAAAAGTTTACAGACGGACAGCTAGACGGACGGATGGACAACGGACAAAATGTGATCAGAACTCACAGAGTTTTGAGCTCAGGTGAGATGAAATGTGTCAGGTTTATAGACAGGCAGACAGGGAGCATACAAACTATTATCAGAAAAGTTCATGTGATTTTTTGGGGTTCAGGTGAGCTACAATATGTAAAGTTTATAGACAGACAGAAAACAAAATGTGATCAGAAAAACTCACCTAAACTTGGGTTAGCTAAAAATGTTATGAGCAGAAGAGTTCAATATTTTGTAGTTGCATATTGATTTCATTTTACTCCTGATATTGAGACAGATTTTCTCTTTTTTCCCCTCATACTTCACATTCATGAAAAATATTAAAAAGTTCTGTCCCACTTGTGAAATATATCTATCTTTTACATTCAATTACAAAACTTTGAATATCCTCTGGGTAAAAGAGATTTAAGAACCTGTAAGGAGACTTTCCCTGACAATGGTTGGATATTACATACTGGGGAATCTGTCAAAATAAATTAAGACTGTTACATGTAACCTATGTCTATATAGATAATGAGTCTTTTAGCTTGTAAAACACCAGAAGTGTTTAAGTTCAAATAATGCTTTCTAAAGATATGTTTATACATACATGAATACAAAACTTGTAGTAAATATATATATGAACACAAGTGCAATGTAAATTAATGTTTACAATTTACAAGGGTCATTGAATATACATGTACCCATGTAATAATTTAAAAAAAAACCTGTTAAGAAGATGATTCTTTCCTCTCTGGATAATTTGATGGTAGGATTTTAGGAAATCTGTCAAAATAAATTGAGGCAATTAACTTATATATAAATAATGAAGCCTTGAGCTTGTGAAACACTACAAGGCCAAAAGAAAAAATAGTCTTGTTTCCTGCTACCCAACCTTTGCATTTTTTATTTTTTTTTTGCCCCGCTGCCCTTAAGGCACAGTCAAGGAAAAGCTGTAAAACTTGTACGGAAACGCAGGATTTTTTTCGCGGAAAAGAGTAACTGCGAAAAGAACATTTTTTAACGTGAAATAGTTTTCACCATACTAAACAACATTCTAGTAGCTATACATTTAAAACAACATACAACTTTATGCGTGCAACTGCACATACGAGGGTTGTCCCGTAAAATCGTGGACAAGTTGTCTAGTTTGAAAATAACCATGACTGCGTTCTGAAAATTTCACTACTCTTTAGTACATATATTATGAATATACAGAGCAACATGCATTAAAATAAAAAAAATTATTCGATTTTATGTTATGTATTGTATCGCCCTACTGCGCACGGATGATAACGTCAAAGTGTCTAAAACTAGCGTCACGTTTCATCTTTGCTTAAAATAAAGTTGGATAAGTCCCACTTAAATTTAGGAATTCCATCGATTCACATACGTGAGTGTCTATAACCAGTTAAGGTACCAATCTGGCGCATACATGCGATCTTCTAAAGATTTATTATGAAGTTACGGACAGTATTCTCACCATCAGTCAACCAACATACAATCTCATATCAACGGTCGACAGTGACAGCGTCTTTTGCTATTACAATAACAGTTTGTCCGTATATTTTGTACTTCCTGGGGACTTAATAAAAAAGACTTTGCTTAGAAAACTTATATACTAAAGATCTGATGATATTTGTCATATTTTCTTCTGTATTCATTTAAAGTCTCTTAAGGTGTCATTACAGCGTCCTAATCTAACGAAACTGCTCTCCAGTGCGCTGTAACGTGATCAATAATCGCTATTTTCCGTGTGTTGTGTTTACAACTTTCTCATTTCGAATGCTCGGGAAACTGAAAAAAATTAACCAAATGCCTTGAAATTTTAATAAAAACGACAACATTATGATAATTTTCACTCTCAATCTAATGTATTGAAAACTTTCATCATGAATAAATTCTTCTGTATTCTATAATATAACCTTGTTATTTTTACCGTGCGCCGTAGGACCGTACCCTGTGCACATTCAAACATAATAAAATCTTTATTTTTGTCTATATATTAACAAAAACATAATGATGCACTTAAATATGAAGAATAAACATTTACTGAAAATTTCAGATTTGTGCGCCCATTACTTTTCAAGAAAAACGCTTTGTCCACGATTTTACGGGACAACCCTCGTATATACATACTGTAGAAGCACAAATTTTCGTGGGGATAAAATTTCGTTGTTTTGTCATTAAAAATAGTTTCGTGGACATTAAATTTCGTTGTTATGAGATTAACCCTATTCAATATATAGCCATATAAAATTTCGTGTGGGATTTAATTTCGTTGGTAATTGTTAACAACGAAATAAACGAAATTTAATACCCCACGAATATTTCTGCTTTTACAGTATGTAGTCAATTTTAACTTTGTGGTGTGGATTCATAACTTGTAGGAGTCATCTTAGGAATCTGTGTAACAAGGTCACATATTAGAGAACGCCAAACACTTAACGAACGAATATCTGTTTTACGAACGGTAAACTTCTTTACATTGTGATTACCTGTGTAACTGACAAAATGTACGGACGAATCACACGTATAGAAAAATAAGAATTATTTGTCAATTTGATATTTATTAAGTATAATCTCTTTGGTCTTCCATGTACCAGTATGATATAAATATGTGCATATGCTAAGGAGAGTATTTATTGATTCCTTTTAATTAACTTATATTAAATGAAAATTGATCCATATTATGTTAAAGCATTGGCAGACCAGAGGGGGGGTTGGGGTTGTAGTGTTTGGCTTATTTCATGTGTTCAAAGAAAGATAACTCTATGATATATCATTTACTGTCTTATCCATCATTCTGTGTACTACGTCATCAATATTGTGGTAGTTGAATAAATTGTGAACCCTAAGCACGTGTTTTTACTGGGACAATGCATCAGTTTGCATGGATCGTTATCCTCGGTTAATTGTTATAATCCATAGTGAGACGACATTTATTGGCGACGAGGATAATACGATGGCTGAAGAAGGAACGGCTAATCTTTCAGATTTGGGTGGATTTCCCCACTTTTGTTTGAATGGCGACATCAACAGCATGGGCTTTCGGTGGAAGAAATGGCTGCAGTCCTTTGAACTTTTTGCAGAGGGTAAAGGGGCAGTTAATCCGAAACAGTTGAAATCACTTATTTAACACCATGCAGATCATGCAGTTCAAAATATTTTCTTTAGTATTGAAATACCTGAACCAGACGAGAATTATGCTGAAATGAACAATGTGTTCAAAGTTGCTGTGAAAAAACTGAGTGAACATTTCACACTGCATACAAACGTTACGTATGAAAGATCCGTATTCAGGTCTTTGGGTCAACTACAGGGTGAATCGATTGACAAATATATTACAAGACTCAAGCAGAAAGCACAACATTGTAATTTTGCAGATGAAAGTGAAATGATTCGTGATCAGGTGATTGAAAAATGTACGTCACACAGACTTCGTAAGAAACAGCTGGAACGCGCTGACGTAAAAATGGAAGATGTGATAAAATTAGCACAGACAATGGAATTTGCAGACAAGCAAGCTGATGCTATCCAAAATTGAATTTCCGGAAATTCTCAGGAGGGAACAGCGACAGGTGGTCAAGGTCATGGTGCATCGATAAACCGAGTTAGAGCTACAAAATTGACTGCTCATTCACAAAAGAAGACATGCTGGGCATGTGGTAGAGTGGGACATTGTCATGCAAGTGCAGATTGCCCCACAAAAGAAAAAAACAAGTTGCTGTCCTTTAAAAAAGGACTGCAATACGTGGACCATATGCATGTTTTTGTAACCGAAATTCAATTAAGAAATTTTCTAAGTGAATATTCATGAAGGTTTGTTCACATTTTCACAATGTACTGCCTACTTATGACTGATTGTAGTGTCAGAGAAAAATTGTTAAATTGTATCCCCGATTAGCAGCCTTTAGTTTTGTCAGTTTCAAAAATGGGCTATTTAGATACATGTAACCCATAATGGCTAGGACTTGACACCTGTTCTGGACACTTATGCGGAAGAAATCTATCAAGGGTAAAACAGAGATCAGATGGTTCACGCGTATTACAGCTCTGTAGCACACAAAGTTTTTTGTCCGACCCCCCCCCCCCCTTATCAAACGGTATTGGATTGCTGAAATAAAAAAATATTTTGCGAGCCTTGATGCACAAAACCAATGCCGGTGAGAACTTGATCTATCTTTTAAAAGCTGGAACAAGTCGTTATTTGACGTTTATCATTCAAGTTGTTAAGTTACATGTATCTATATACTGCAAGCTCTTCCTACTATTTAAATTGTTTGTGTCCTAGAATCAATGTTTTAGCTAGTTTGTATATAAAAGTATATGTATAAGAGAGAAATTCAACTCCGCCTATGAATATGTAAATGCGATATACGGATTTAAAAGCGCGATTTGCCAATGAATGGCATATTTTAATTCGAATAGGGCGAATTATTCTACGGGCAAGTTACCTAAAGTGCGAACTCTCTGGCATTCTCGCACATGCGTAGCCTATCGTAAGCCCATGGCATCCGGTGTAACTCGCTTATATATTTACTGCGTGTACCTGTAAGAAGGAAGGTCAATTTTCTCAATGGTGCAGGAGTAAAACACATTCCAAAGACTTCAAAGGAAAAAGAAAAAAGAAACGGAGTTATGTAAAGCAAGTGAATGATACCCCGACTGAGCATCCTGAAGAACTGGAGAAATATGACAATGTTTTTACAGTTTCGGACACTATTGGTAACAAACAAAGTAAGATCGACATTGAAGTTGGAGATGTTCAGATCTCAGCTATCATTGATTCCGGTGTTTTCGTTAATATTATTGATCGATGCTTATGGGAACATTTAAAGGAACAAAAATTCAGCTGTACCTCACAACTGACCAACATGAAATTATATGGGTATGGGAGTCGCATTTCATTTACCGTAGCTAGATATTTTATGGAACAAGTGACTGTTTGTGGTAGTGACAACGCGATGTTACAGTTTATGTGATAGAAGAAAATAGCCAACCGCCCTTGGGTAAAGACACAGCCACAAAACTTGTGATTTTACATATTGGTAAATCTGGAGACTCATAATCTGGATTTGTGCAACAGGTAACTGACACAAGGGCCAGTTTGAAAGCAAAATATCCAGAGAGTTTTGAAGGACTGGGGATTTTGAAAGATTTTCAGTTGAAGATTTCAATTGATGACTGCGTGAAACCCGTGGTACAACCATTAAAGAGGATATCTTACCATTTACGTGAAAAAGTTGAACAGAAGTTACGGGAACTATAAAGGGTCATATGACATTATTGAGAAAGTTGACGAGCCAAGTAATTGGATGAGTTAGGTAGTAGTGGTGCCAAAAGCAAATGGTGGCATAAGACTATGCGTTGATATGCGTAGGGCCAATGAAGCTGTCATCCGAAAGAGGTACGCAATCCCGACAATTGATGATATTTAGAGTGACTTAAATCAGAGTCAAGTGATCTCGAAATTGGACATTAAGTGGGCTTACCATCAAATTGAATTGGGCCCTAGTGCAAGGAAAATAACCACTTTCCAAACACACAATGGAAATTTTCGCTACAAAAGATCTGTTATAAGACATGTAATATCTCAGCAGGGAATCTGTGTTGGTGACGACAAGGTCAAAGCTGTATTAGAAGAGACACAACCATCGAATGCTGCAGAAATCCGAAGTTTCTTGGGACTTGTTAATTTTAATACACGAATCATACCAAATCTAGCAACGATTGCAGAGCCGCTAAGACAACTCAGAAGGAAAGGACCGACATTTCAGTGGGTATGGGAACAGGATGATGCTTTTCAGACGCATCACAAGTTGGACTTGGTGCAGTATTGATCCAACAACAAGGCAAAGACCAGAGAGTAATCTGTTATGCAAGCCATAGTTTGTCCGATGTAGAGCACAGATATTCGCAAACGGAGAAAGAAGCTATTGCACTTGTATGGGCCCGTGAAAGATTTCACATGTATCTCTTTGGCAAGGAATTCGAACTTGTAAAAGACCACAAACCTCTATAATCCATATTCTTTCCAAGGTCAAAAACTTGTGCACGAGTGGAGAGGTGGATTTTTCGATTAAAGTCTTACCACTAGAAAGTCGTATATACCTGGACCTCGAAATGTGGCAGATTGTCTTTCAAGATTACTTCAGAAAGCTGACCACACCATTTCACATGATGAAATAGAGCAATACATTTGTTTGATATCTGAAGGAGCATCACATGTTGCCATGGCAACCCATGAAATTGAAAAAGCTTCAGCAGAGGACAGTGATCCTGTACAAGTGAAGAAGTGTCTCATTACAGGGAATTGGAATAATAACTTGTAAGGAATACTTTTCTGTTAAAGATGAACTATGTGTTGAACATTTAATTTTGAGAGGAACTTGAATTGTGATCCCTGAAGTTCTGAGAGGGAAAATACTGAATTTGGAACATAAAGGTCATCCTGGTACATGTATAGTTTGGATGAAACAACGTCTGAGATCGAAAGTATGGTGGTCAGGCATAGACAAAGATATAGAAAGACACTGTAAGTCATGTTATGGGTGTCAGCTGGTAGCTAGACCAATGAATCCAGAACCATTGCAATGACTTAATTACCCTCCAAACAGTGGCAAGATTTGGCTGTTGACTTCTTGGGACCATTGCCATCAGGGGACAGTTTGTTTGTTCTTGTGGACTACTATTCAAGATGGGTAGATGTGACCATCATGAGATCAACGACAACAGACAAAGTGATTCAAAGTCTGAAAAGTACTTTTGCTACACATGGTGTTCCATCATCAATAAGGACTGATAATGGACCTCAGTTTGTTAGTGGAGAGTTCAAGGAGTTTTTGCAGGAGTATGGAATATCTCACCGAAAGACAACACCATTATGGCCTCAAGCAAACGGGGAAATAGAGCGTCAGAATAGTTCTCTACTCAAAAGACTCAAAATAGCTAATGTCGAGAAACGACACTGCAAGGAGGAATTGCTCACATACCCTATGATGTATAGATCTCATTATCTTAATTTATTCATTCAAACGTTCTTAAAAAATATATATTTGGGACATTAAATTTTAAATAATCAGACGAGTATGTTCTAAGGGAGGAATATGAATCACAAACTTATAATTGTGTGTAACAGGAAACAGGATAACTGTACTTACACAATTAGTCATCAGAAATAGAACAATGAAAATATTTATTCAGCCGCGCCACAGTTAATATTCCAAACATTCTTATTTTTGTCTTCACTTTCTTGATAAATAGTTTTTTGTTTGGTCTGGGGTTGTTATTTTTTTCCGTCGATCTGATGATTTTGTTCAGGCTGTTTAATAAATGCATTTTGACTAGGACCTCTAACGTGTGACCTACTCTTACACATTAATTTTTCTAATTTAAACAAATGAAATTCTCTTAGTTACTTTTTTTGCTTGAACTACTTTAGAGCAAAGATCATAATGATTTTATATACATTGTATCAATTGAAACTCGATTCTTGAAATAAAATCAGCCTCCTGAAACATCTACGCGTATTATGATTACGTAGAAAAACGTTGTATTTTCTTTAAATTAACACGTAATTCACACTTCATCGACTGTTTAATCTTACTTTACTTGGTGTTATAAATTTAAATAGTTTATTGTCATTGTGTAATTTGCATTTATTGTTTCCTTCATATCATACATGAAGTTAATGAAAAATGTAAATCCGACATCCCCTGTTCTTATTTTTTTTAATATTTTACATAACACAAGTAGGGATCACTATAAGACGTTGTGTACAACTTTTTATTCGCCAGTCGAAATTGCAAAAAAAAAAAAAAAAAACGGAAAGCGAATCTATATAGATTCCCTTTTCTAATTCCTAGAATTTAATTTGTTGGACGGCAGGTTGAATATTTTGCTGGTCAACTACATTAAATATAGCTTTAATTATTTTTTTTGTAAGATTTCATGAGGTTCGCAGCACTTTACAAATATCTTAATGCTGTTTGAGTTTATGTGTAAAAACTAGACAAGATGCATTGAGGGTATTTCCTTGCAATAAATCGATTTATTAGGGCTCTTCCATTACTTTTTCAATGAATCTGCATACTTATAAACACTTGACAGTATCACTTGTCTGGAGAATATACGGACAGTTTATAAATAAAATACTTAAATAGACATCTCATCCAAGTTTACGGCCTTTTATGTAACTGCAAATAATATTTTATTTGAGAAAAAAGACATTTTTCTAGTACAAAATGTATTTATCTTAAATTAGTCTACTTGTGTTTCCAGTTATATTGAAACCGAATCAAATCTGTAGGAGGGGTAGCTTTTCAAAGGCATTTCACAGAAACTTCTATTTTAGTTGGCGGGACAACATCGTTCATCCAAATAAAAAAAATGATGCACTAAGTTATGTACGGAAGTAAAGTCTAATTGATTGCCAAGCATTTTGAAAGTTTTTCTGAGAAAATTTTCATTTTAGTTACCATGGCAACAACATAAACTGGAAGCCCAAACAAATCTACTAACACTATTGTGCATCTTAGCCTCGTCTTAGTGTGTGCCAAATAAGATTGAAATCAAAGAAACCTGTTGGAGGTGTAGCTTTTAAAAAGGTTTACACAGAAAATTTTATCTTAGTAAACGTGACAACATCGTTCATCCAAATCAAAAACTGATGCACTAAGTCATGTACCGGAGCAAAGTCTACTTATGTGCCAAGTCATATTGAAATCTGAGACCAAAACTGTAGGAGGAGTAGCGTTTTGAAAAATTGTTAACAGAGAGACACACAGACCGACGGACAACGGACACCTTACCATCGCATAAGCTCTTCTGGTCTCCGAGACCAGATAGAAAAGCTTATGCGTAGAGCTAAGGCATGTTTATATCTATTGCAGTATTTTACTTCTCTCTTCTTTTACTTCTTTCTTTTTTATTTTATCTTATTTACATTGAACATCATTAAATCAATTCAAATATCATATATTAATCTCATTTTTAAAAAGAGAGTTAGATTCAATTTTACGTGTTTATTCGGCACAGATTAGGGTAAGACAGGACAGAACCTTTCATTTCTTTTATAGACCGAAAAGGTAGATTTTTTTATCTTTTATTTGTTTTCAACAGTTCAAACACATTTTTGAATCCATGCATAAAGCATTTAATTAAAATGAAGGAACATAAATGTAAATATTGATAATTAAAAGAACACAAAAAGTAAATATAACAATGACACTCGTAAGGATATATTATTCCTAATATTATAATTAAATTGACGATGTTTTTCAAAATGTCTGAGCACTTAAGGAGTTCAAATGTATACGACCAGTTGCTGTGTAAATAGGAAGAACGTTACATCTAAACTGTACCGGAGCTGAAAGTTCTTGTTTCGAAATATTTTATTAACATATGATATTGTTTCAACATTAGTTTTTTTTTTTGTCTTTAGACCGAATGTCAAAGAGCAAAGAACAAAATACGGTTGTAACCACTATCGGTCAAGTAAATTCGTCAAAAACAAACTTAACAATGATATCTTCAGAAATAAAGTGTTGATGAAGGATATAGAGATAACGAACAATATTCAGTATGATTTATCTAAGTCCATAAAACAATACAAAATAGGAGCAGAGCAAACACGGACCTCCGAAACATCAGCTCTTTGACATTCGGTCTAAAGACAAAAAAACTTATGTTGAAACAATACCATATGTTAATAAAATATTTCGAAACAAGAATTTTCAGCTCCGGTACAGTTTAGATGTAACGTTCTTCCTATTCACACAGCAACTGGTCGTATACATTTGAACTCCTTAAGTGCTCAGACATTTTGAAAAACATTGTCAATTTAATTATAATATTAGGAATAATATATCCTTACGAGTGTCATTGTTATATTTACTTTTTGTGTTCTTTTAATTATCAATATTTACATTTATGTTCCTTCATTTTAATTAAATGCTTTATGCATGGATTTAAAAATGTGTTTGAACTGTTGAAAACAAATAAAAGATAGAAAAAAATCTACCTTTTCGGTCTATAAAAGAAATGAAAGGTCAGTCCTGTCTTACCCTAATCTGTGCCAAATAAACACGTAAAATTGAATCTGTCTTTTTAAAAATGAGATTAATATATGATATTTGAATTGATTTAATGATGTTCAATGTAAATAAGATAAAATAAAAAAGAAAGAAGTAAAAGAAGAGAGAAGTAAAATACTGCAATAGATATAAACATGCCTTAGCTCTACGCATAAGCTTTTCTATCTGGTCTCGGAAACCAGAAGAGCTTATGCGATGGTAAGGTGTCCGTTGTCCGTCGGTCTGTGTGTCTCTCTGTTAACAATTTTTCAAAACGCTACTCCTCCTACAGTTTTGGTCTCAGATTTCAATATGACTTGGCACATAAGTAGACTTTGCTCCGGTACATGACTTAGTACATCAGTTTTTGATTTGGATGAACGATGTTGTCCCGTTTACTAAGATAAAATTTTCTGTGTAATCCTTTTTAAAAGCTACACCTCCAACAGTTATCTTTGATTTCAATCTTATTTGGCACACACTAAGACGAGGCTAAGATGCACAATAGTGTTAGTAGATTTTTTTGGGTTTCCAGTTTATATTGTTGCCATGGTAACTAAAATGAAGATTTTCTTAGAAAAACTTTCAAAATGCTTGGCAATCAATTAGACTTTACTTCCGTACATAACTTAGTGCATCATTTTTTTTTATTTGGATGAACGATGTTGTCCCGCCAACTAAAATAGTTTCTGTGAAATGCCTTTGAAAAGCTACCCCTCCTACAGATTTGATTCGGTTTCAATATAACTGGAAACACAAGTAGACTAATTTAAGATAAATACATTTTGTACTAGAAAAATGTCTTTTTTCTCAAATAAAATATATTTGAGGTTAAATAAAAGGCCAGTAACTTTTTATTTTATTTATAACTGTCCGTATATTCTCCAGACAAGTGATACTGTCAAGTGTTTATAAGTATGCAGATTCATTGAAAAAGTAATGGAAGAGCCCTAATAAATCGATTTATTGCAAGGAAATACCCTCAATGCATCTTGTCTAGTTTTTACACATAAACTCAAACAGCATTAAGATATTTGAAAAGTGCTGCGAACCTCATGAAATCTTACAAAAAAAATAATTAAAGCTATATTTAATGTAGTTGACCAGCAAAATATTCAACCTGCCGTCCAACAAATTAAATTCTAGGAATTAGAAAAGGGAATCTATATAGATTCGCTTTCCGTTTTTTTTTTTTTTTTTTTTTTTCAATTTCGACTGGCGAATAAAAAGTTGAACACAACGTCTTATAGTGATCCCTCCTTGTGTTATGTAAAATATTTAAAAAAATAAGAACAGGGGATGTCGGATTTACATTTTTCATTAACTTCATGTATGATATGAAGGAAACAATAAATGCAAATTACACAATGACAATAAACTATTTAAATTTATAACACCAAGTAAAGTAAGATTAAACAGTCGATGAAGTGTGAATTACGTGTTAATTTAAAGAAAATACAACGTTTTTCTACGTAATCATAATACGCGTAGATGTTTCAGGAGGCTGATTTTATTTCAAGAATCGAGTTTCAATTGATATGATGTATATAAAATCATTATGATCTTTGCTCTAAAGTAGTTCAAGCAAAGAAAGTAACTAAGAGAATTTCATTTGTTTAAATTAGAAAAATTAATGTGTAGGTCACACGTTAGGGGGTCCTAGTCAAAATGCATTTATTACACAGGCTGAACAAAATCATCAGATCGACGGAAAAAAATAACAACCCCAGACCAAACAAAAAACTATTTATCAAGAAAGTGAAGACAAAAATAAGAATGTTTGGAATATTAACTGTGGCGCGGCTGAATAAATATTTTCATTGTTCTATTTCTGATGACTAATTGTGTAAGTACAGTTATCCTGTCTCCTGTTACACACAATTATAAGTTTGTGATTCATATTCCTCCCTTAGAACATACTCGTCTGATTATTTAAAATTTAATGTCCCAAATATATATTTTTTATGAACGTTTGAATGAATAAATTAAGATAATGAGTCTAGAGCTAGTCCACCTATCCCAAGAATATTAAAATTATGGGATGTAAGCTTACATTTACGTGCACCTTACCAATCCTAAGATATTATATATTAGTACATAAAGTATCATAAACATTATCATTAAAAGTTTGTTGCTTAATAACACGTTGGAGCTTTTTTTTAATGCTTAATCCTTTTAAGGAATTTGTTTTTACATAACTGCCCTGATGTAAATTGAATACACATGTTGGTATCTGTATTGTTCATAAATTACCCGTCTCAAGATAACGAATCTAGAATGTGGTGTGGCTTAATATATACTGAAAGGAAAATGAAACGCAGGGTAGCATAATTCGAAAAAAAAATTGACAGCATAACTGAAAATTACAAAAATTGGTCAGATGAGAAATTTAGTTACTCTGCACCAAAATTGGTGTTCAGAACTACTCAACCGTAAAATGTATGACGTCACGTAGGAAAAAGGCTAAAGAGCCAAACACGTGCAAACTGATGACGACAAGTTTCTCAACAAATCTTGTTGCACCATTTGATTGATTGATTGATTGTATGTTGTTTAACGTCCCTCTCGAGAATTTATCACTCATATGGAGACGCCACCACTTGCCGGTGGAGGGCTACAAATTTTGTCCTATGCTCGGCACTCAGGGCCTTTGTGCAGTGAGGGATCTTTTTCGTGCCAGCACCTACTGCGACACGGGGCTCTGTTTATACGGTCTCATCCGAAGGACCGGTCTCCACGTCCCGAAGTGGGATTCAAACCGCGATGTAAGGATTGACTCCTTACTTGGCGACTCTACAGCAGACGCTCTAACAACTGCGCCACGCGGGCACAGCACCATTTAATGCATCTGAGGTAAGCACATTGTTTTTCAATGTTTAAAGACGATATGATATGAATTTCTTGCAATCTTGGTACAGTTTATGAAAGTTCAATGGGGTCTCATTTTCGAATTGCCTAATTAATGAAAAAGGCAACTACGCAGTTTCTTGGCAATCCCCCCCCCCATAAAACTTGTTATCCGTTGTCAGAGAGGGCCTGGAATGGTTTTCAATCAACCGTGACGATGCCATTAACGCGAAACAGAGTCATGTAACGAGCGGGTTGCTCGTCCTGCCATCTCTTGAATTGCAACCCTACTACCACAAAAACGGCCTTTTATACAGAAGACTATTGTAATCATTAAATCCACACGAAAAATGATAGAAAACAATTTTGGAATTTAGTTGGTTTTTTTTAGCCCGTCAGCTTAGCGTTGTGCTCCTTTCACTGGCGCATGCACGTGTCGCATGATTAATTTTTTTGGCGTGGTTATACCTATGCCCAATATAGCCAGGGTTTGAAAGATACTCACTCTGATGAATTCCATGCAAAGGAGAAATAAGGCTCATGACAGATGTGCAGGAGAGACATTGAAGATAATGAGTTTTCGATTTTCACTTTAGTCGGGTATATCGTCATATGAGCTTCAATAACATGAATTATACGACAAAATCAAATGGGATTTTCGTTATATCTTTTTGAAGGATGATTTTAAAACTGAGAAGGAAAACTGAATAAAATGGAAAGAAAAAATAAATTTAATTCACCTCAAAAGTTTACCCTGCGTTTCTTTCTTCCTTTAAGTATATATTGGTTTTATAATACTTTCAAATCTGTTAATGTAAATAATATACAATCACTGGAAACACAGAAAAAAACTGACAAAATATGTATATTTGTTTTCATTTAATCTTAAAATGTTTGCTTATCATATAGCATTCATTATTTAATCGTGAAAGGCGGGCTCATATATTCAACAGTTCTTTCGATGGTTAAAGGATCTTACATTTTATCAGGTAATAGAGTCTCGCTCCTTAAAATGTACCCTTTAACCTTTTTTAACACATAAAATCTCTATCATAGAATGTGCAAATTAAAATATCTGACTTTCTAGCTCTTATTATTCACTCTAATGAGAGCAGGAAAAAGATTGTTGTTAATCTTTAAAATGTTTGAATGATGGTTTCTGATTAACACCGGCTCTGGCAACATTTGAGCCATTCTTGGCGGTATATTTCAACTTATGGATGAGTTGAACAATAACTTGTGTTTTCAGAATTGAAGAAAATGTACTTAAGTAATTGCTTGAATTGATTATTGTGATAAAAGTATTTTCATGGAAAATTACATTTAAGGATTTATAATAATGACATATATTTTAACACTGAAGAGGAAAGTTCAAGAACTACTACTATTGCCAATCTATTTAGGGTTTAAGTTCATTCATAGTCTTATAAAAGCTGACAAATTAGTTTCTTTCAATCCATATATACTCGTGCCATCATCATAAGAACTGCATGTTTAAGTGAATTGATTAAAGCATGCATGATTTTTGATATTGTGTTTGCTAAGATGGTGTATAGTCGATGATTTACACGTGATGTATAGTGATTGGTTTGTTGTCGAGTTATATTTTTATTAATAGTTTAAAACATTTAAAGAGAAAGTTAGATGTATCTCCTCAAACGTAAATAATATGAGTCTTATTGAGCTTATTTAGTTTCTGTTTATCGTCATGTCTATTGAAAGGTACATGAAGAGATCGGCTTGTAGTCAATATGAGGTTTGATGACCTTGTCACCTTGAAATTTGACTCGGGTTTATATTTTTTAGAATATTTTATTATAATCGTTATATTCACAGTAAAGAATGAAAAGGATCATGAATATAACATTTTACACGGCCATTGCATGTTACAAGACAATTCAAAAATCCATATGTTATTCGTCTTTGTGATTTTTCATTCTAACTTTGACCTAAGTTTTTAAGAATATCTTAGACATTGATATTTGTCCGAATTTTGAGGAAACTTATTCATAGCATTTAATCATTTGAGAAAGATTTTAAAATTTTACGCAACTGCGTCTAATTTCAGAGGAACTTATATTTCATATTAAAAAATCGTAATTTGAACCTTTGACAATTGATCCTCTCTAACACATTAAATTTGATATGATTTTCAATTTAAAATACTACCTCCAAACCTTTAAGCAAGAGAATTGCATGTAAGTAATGCTCGACAATACTTTTACTTTTTCAATGTCATTCCAATTCTTTATAAATTGATTGTTGAAGTCGAAGATGATTCTATTCCTTTAAAAGATTTTTTTTCCTGATACATTTACGTGCCTTTGATTTCAACGTTAAAAATGCTATAAATTCTTTCGTTTCCCTCCTTTTCCCTCGTAAAAATTACAAACATGTATAACTACTTGTGATAATTGTTGCCAACATGTTTTGTTTAAAAGCTATGCTATTTTTAGAGTTTTTTTTAAACGTTATATACAATTACATATCATATGATCAATGTTAATTAGACGTTTTTTGTTTCATTTTCCCGAACACAGGAAAGTAAATACACATAAGAGGTTTCACTTGAAGTTGACATTAAAATTACTATTTCAAGAACTCACAAATTTTCTTCATACATCACGCAAAATGTGAGTTCTGGTGGAAAATTCCAGTTTCAATCATGAGAAATGCAGTGTAGAGATTAAAACAATACTTGCTATATATCATAATAGTTTGATTTTTTTTTACATAAAATATGATTAAATGCAATTGAAAATCCAGTATCATCACAGTTTCTTTTTAAAATGCATTACATCCGATTGGATATATGACTAAAAGCTATATATCACGTTTTACAAGCTCTAGATGACTTCTTTAAAGTCAGACTCATTCAGTCTCTTAATGAATCTTAAAAGAAAAGAAATCGTGTTTTGTGATATCTGCACATCTTAAAACTTTTCTTTATTTTAATTTTAATGTTGTGTTATCATGGAATTAATTTACAGACACATACACTTACATGTAATTTTTAAAATGAAAAAGCGCTTTACAGTTTTTTAGTGTTTTAAACAAAATAATACACATTTAATTAAACGGGGCAGGATCAATTCATTCTTCGATTGAGATTAATTAGAAAACACTACACGTCTCTGATAGGTAGTGACAGTTGTTTGGGATTAGAAACAGACTTTTTCCCATAAAACTAAATTAGAAAACAAATTAAAACATTTTTCTAACAAAGTTATAAGGTTTTGAATAAGCCGTTCAAACGAATTTAATGTAAATGTATGTATACTTAATCGGGGCATAGTAAAGTTTATATATAAGTCAGATGAATACAAAAGTAAATATTATAACAAAAACATTCAACAGTAAATAAAAGTAAAACATACCTTAGTATAATTACAAATAACCTGTATAAATTCTTATATAAGGTTACTATGGTGTAGTTGCAATATTTGTTGGAGGGGGTGGGTGGGTGGAAGGTCCGTTTTTAACAACAATTTAATACATAACTTTTGTGATTGCATGTGTACATAACATGTTCATTTTGTTGATGTTTGCAGGAAATCAAAAAATGTGTCTAGTAAGCACGTGTGCCTTTATTTCATTGTTTTCATCTTCTTTTATTTTTTAACGCTTGTTTTTGTCAATCTTCTCATTATCTTTTTTCTATATATTAATAGTTGTCCCATTATTGAAATTTACCATGTGAATGGCTACATGTATTCGTATACTCTATTTCCATCATTATTAGTGGACACAACCATTTTGGTGGAATAATGGTAGAGTTAATGAGTAAAATTAAATATTCATAGAAGAATGAATTATGGTTAATATTTAAAAAGCCTACACATACTTTCATTGATTTTATAAACGCGCTTTACTATTTAAAGAACGCTAGTATTTAAAATAAAGAAATACTATTACATAGTTATCTGGCATTTAAAATAAAATATGCTACACTGAGATATACAAACAAAATAAATTTTTATATGGCTTGTAAATTTGTCTAAATTATATCAAATGTATCATAATTATAAAACACAAAACATTCATATATTTCTTATTTGCATTTTTTTCAATTATATTTCGTGAATATAAAATCTATTCTTTTTTTTAAAATGTCAATATATCGGCTGGGGAGAGGAACGCATTTTCGGAGAATATTCTAAATTTCACATATACTTTGTTCTTCTATCAGGTGCGTTACACATTCAGTGTCAAAATATAGACAAATTAAAAAAGAAACAACTCCATCGAATAACACATCTTCGATTTATCCAAATATTCCATAAGAAAGATATCGATAGTTTTTTCCTTCCAAATTCCCTAGCTATCGTTATGTAGCTTGAACGTTGCTTTTGCCAAAGTATGCCACATCCAATATTATTTCATGAATCTAATAAGTGTCTCTTGACACATGAATTCAGCATTTAAAGACTAATAGATCTTACGTATAATTGATATGTTTTGATTGCAAATGAAATATTTTGTTGTTAATATTATCATATATAAAAATCTGAGAATATATGTAAGGTAGAATCACGCACTATTTTTTTTAAATACATTTTTATTTAAAACTGAAAATCTTTATGATAATGAAATAGCAATTGTGAATGTTAATTATTCTGAGAGAATATAGTTGTTTGGGAAAGAAAAAAATAATCATTTAAAGAAAATGAAATAAAATTAAAATAGAAATTTCGATAAAAATTCATGGATTGCGATCTCAATTAATAAGAATAATCTTTTTTTAATAATTTTTTTTTTTCAAATAATTATGCTATGATTCTTATGAAAGTACAGAAATAAAAAAATTACTTTATCATTTTTTTCTTTAAAAAAAAACATACATCCCAACTCAGTTAAGGGGAGATGATAGTTCCCCTGTCATACTCGCTTCACTTACATGTAAATCTAACAACATGTAATAGAGCGTCATGTCAGATGTCAAATTATACCAACCAGTCAAATCGTTGTTTGCAAAATCATCGTAAATGTGCAAAAGCGAATAAGTCAAAAGTGTTCCGAATTCGGCCTCTGATTTAACCCTGTACGGGGTGTAAGAAGTTAGTATTGCGAGTTTGCTAGCGAATCTAACATTTTATTTTAATAAGATTTATTACAACCAAGTAATTTAAGACATATCTTTTCTTTATTTAAATATTCTTTAATTTGAATAAACTCAATATAGAATAGAAAACAAAATATAGAAAAGAAATTCAATGTAAATCATCGCTTTGTTAAATCGGTCACGGCAATAACATACTAGAATAAAAATAAAAATGTACTTATTATACGATATTAAATATAACAATTTAACAATATACATGTATTTTTTTATTATAAATTAATATGATTTATTACTTTTTAAATTTAAGATAGAATACCAGTTTCTTTCTAAAATTTTTAAAATTAATTTTTGAAATTTTTCCCATTAATATACTTAATATACATTAATATGCTTCCAGTCAGACTCAGTGTAATTTCAATCTATATCAAATTAAAAGTAGCATTTCAAAATTATTTTTTAAATTCCTTTCCCACTTTTTCTAAAGTTTAACTGTCTAGCGCTTTTTGAATTAATAACGGATTTTTTTAATGGAAGATTTGATAAATGTCAGATGATTCTTCTTAATATATGTTTATAAACTTTTTTTATTTAAAAAAATGTCTTCATTACTTTTTTTTTAAAGGTTTAATTATATATTATTATAATAAATCGAAAAACGGTAATCATAAAATGCCTTAATGTTACTTGCAGCAACTAGAAAATATAAATCATAAAATGCGAATGTGAGCTTATTCACGAAATCACGAAAAAGGCAATAATTTAAAACTTAAGATAAAATTTTTTTTACAGATTATTTTTCCTAAAATTGTGTTTTGTTTTGTGTTTGTTTTAGAGCGATGTCTGTATTTTGAAACTCAACAACATTAATTTTCTTTTAAGATGCTTAACCTAGCATGTTTTAGATATAAGTATAGATATAAGTATAGAAATGTGGTTTAATTGAAACAAATTAACGTCAGACACGAGGTTGAGTACAATTTCAAAGGAAAGAATACTAACTCTCAAATTCACACTGTATATTTTAACTTTTTTTAAAGATCTTTGGAGGAGTGCATTTAACTAGAATAGGGCTTTAGATTTTTTAAATCAAATATATGACTGTACAATGTTCTGTCATTCAAAACACTGTAATGAAATATGGAAATATATAAAACACTGAAATGAAATATGATCTCCTTTGTCGGATTGGTTGCACCATTAAGTCTCTCTAGCACACACACACACACACACACACACACACACACACACACACAGAGAGAGAAAGAGAGAGAGAGAGAGAGAGAGAGAGTAAAAAGTCCTACCTGTTACGGAGATGATTATATCCTGTGCATCCTTTTTCTCAAATTATTAAGATACCACTCCATTGCATATACAAAGTATGAAATTGTAGATCACTAGATTTCGACGTTTTTCACAAAAAGATTAATTTGACTCCAATAAGAGCTATTTAGGTCCAATGCACATACAAGTCCATTAAAGTATTAAGTCGGCAGTATACAAAAGTATCACCTGTTACGGAGATGATTATATCCTGTGTATCCTTTTTCTCAAATTATTAAGATACTAGATTTCGACGTTTTGTTCTGCGTTTGTTTTAGAGCAATGTCTGTATTTTGAAACTCAACAACATTATTTTATTAATGTTTAACCTAGCTTGTTTTAGATATAAGTAAAGATATAAGTAAGGAAATGTGGTACAATTGAAACAAATGGATTTCAGACACGAGATTGAGTAAAATTTCAGAGAGAGAGAGAGTGTAAAATGTTTTACCTGTTACGGAGATGATTACCGGGGTATATTCTGTGCATCCTTTTTCTCAAATTATTTAGATACCACTCCATTGCATATACAAAGAATATTGACTGTATAAAATTGTAGATCACTAGATTTCGACGTTTTTCACAAGTAGATAAATTTGACTCAAATAAGAACAATTTAAGTCCAATGCATATAAGTCCATTAAGGTATTAAGTCGGCAGTATACAAAAGTATCACATTGATGGCACATGAGAAAGGAAGTCGAACAAGAAAGATGGCTCACAGATGTAAATTTGAAAATGACTACTCACAAAATGAATATTAAGTAGACTTCATACGGAAGTAAATATCATACAATTAATCCATTTCATACAAAAGTAAATAATAATCAGCAACACAGATAAACAAAACTAAATAACAAATCAATGGCACAACATGTATTTACATTTATATCACATCTCCTACACACGTTCAAATTAAAGTATCCTGTATCACAGCTACAATAACCTTGTGCTTTATACGTTTTCTGATTGTTTAAAATGCTTAGTACCGTCTTCCTGTTTTTGAGATCCAGCTGTGTCCCATGATACTGAAGCATGTGTTCAACTCTCATTGTAAATATCTGTTTATTAACATTTTGATGGAACACATACATTCATTGTAACATTAAGCATTAATCTTTTCACTCAGCATTTCAGTTGTACTGACTGTTAAATCCATTGCAATATTTTTTGATATGTTTACACGTTCTTAAATTATACACACATGGTTTACTTTGAATCTATCAAATAAGGAGATCTATTCATTAAAAAATATCAACAGTTTATTAAGAATTGATGAAAAAATATTTAATGAAGGAGAGACTCCAGGAGTACTGCGTAATAATATATTTGAGAAATACTATACTGTAGAAGCAAAAATTTTCACGGGGATAAAATTGCGTTGGTTTGTCATTAAAAATTGTTTTGTGGGCATTTAATATCATTGTTTTGAGAGTAACCCTATTCAAATATAGTGATGTAAAATTTCGTGTGGGGTTTAATTTCGTTGATAATTGTTAACAACGAAATTAACGAAATTAAATCCCCCACGGATATTTCTGCTTTTACAGTTTATTAGATGTGAATACTTAGAAACGCAAAGGATCCTCCATATTCAATTCTCCTAATATATATATAGTATGAGGGATTGAAAATGATAGATTAAGTAGAATTTATTTCTTTTCTGATCTTAATTCAAATTGGGAGAGAGGACTTATTCACTTAGACGCAATATTGGTATAGTTGTTTAAGTTAAACTTAAAATAGCCACAGAAAGCATTTTGATAAACGGCACAAAAATCACTTTAAATTTAACAAGGAAATTAACCTCTTGAAAGAGGTTCTTAATTTCTAAACAAGACTTATAAATATAACCAAATAAATCAAACAGGTTTTATCAGAACATATATGGAATAAGCCCATATAATGATTGACAGAAAAAAAACTTTGATGAAAGTGTTTCCTTTTTAAATGACCTTTTTGATAAAAATGGTAATTTTTTTTTAAGTTTTGATATAATAACAATCAAAAATAAATTGTATTGAATATAATGACCTTAAGAGGGCTATATCAAAAAGACTGAAGTACGCAAGAATAGAGGAAATGAAAAGAATAAAGATTTTGGGGACAACATATTCAAAATTTTATTTTCGTATTTTACAGAAATTTCAACAGGGTGTTAAGACATGCACAACATATTCATAAAAATAGAGCGCCAATCAGTTCTCTTTTAAAATGGAAGGAAAGCAATGTTTTCTATGATGAGGCGGATTGGAATAAAATATTTGAACTTGCGTTCAAATTTACCCAGGTATCCAAATTTCACTTTTTCAATAGATTCAAGTTCATTTATGACACATAATTATGCCAACAATTATTTATTTTTTGATTAAAGATGATTCATTCGCCAGCATGTATTTTTGTTCAAGTGACATGGAAACAATTGGACACTTATTTGTAGAATGTTTCAAAGTTAAAGAATTATTGTGTAACATTGATTAATGGTTAATTTTAGAAAATGTTGATATTCATTGTAGATTTAACAGGCTAGCTATATTAATGACTGTCCTTCCGTGAGGAACATGGGCCATCGACGCCGGTACTCTAACGAACTGGATTTTGAGCTGCTTTAGCTGCATTATTCCAGGTCATATCCTCTTCAACTTTATTTAACTTTGATGAGACTACGAGGCACGCCTCCTGCGTTTTTTTACGTCTCTTTAAGTTTCTTTTGCCCTGGTGGTTCCAAGTCATGGCCTGGGTGTGTTGCCGGTTGGAACATGACTTCCTAAGCACAATTTTATAATACTTATTGTAAAACAATTTATTTTTGTTAGCTAATATAAACATGTTCTAAAATTAAAACATGTAGGTATTGATATTCTAATAAAAGATCATACGTAGACACAATTTTTAGAGAAAAAAAAGGTTCTGTTGTTACAATGCTGTGGGTGATTAGGAGTGTAAAAGGTAATGGCAAAAAAAAATCTGTGAAGAATTTTTTTTTTAAACATTATATACTTTTATCATGAATGTAATAGCATATTTAGTTTATATTCTAAGGATTCACATTAATTTATAGTAATTTATATAATCATGCATTTTTCTACCACTGCTGTCCAAAATCCTATATATGAAAAGAAAAAAAACACTAGCTATGACCTTCAACTCGACATTTAGATATATCGACGACATACTTTCAATTAATGTTCAATGGCAATTTCCATTCTTATGTCGATACGATATATCCCAGTGAGGCTGAAATAAAAGCTGTCACAGAGTCTGAAACTTATATATTTGGATACTTTCCTGGAGAATGATGTTTATAGTAACCTAACAACCAATCTTTATGATAAACATAATGACTTTAACTTAACAATCGTCAACTTCCCTTACTTATTTAGTACTACACATGCACTTTCATTACCTGCATCCGGGGTTGATATTTTCGGTTAATTTGTTACGCTAGAACAAACAACACCTTTGAACAGTTTCTAAATCGAGGTATGATATTGACAAACAAAGTTGATAAAACAAGTATATCAGCAGTTTTGTTTTGAATGCAACATTTTGGAAGTTGTATGGTCTGTTTAAAGTTAATCAAATGCAGCAAATGCAATGAATCATTATATTATATTTCAAACTAGTTAATTGATCTTTATTTACACACTGAATTATCGACATGTTTCTCCGTATTTCCTGATCATAAAAAAGCACAAGGTAGAAGTTACCGGTCATGAGGGGATGCACTCTCTCCATGGCACCTGATCCCACTTCTGGTGTTTTAGAGGTCCGTGTTTGTTCTGCTCCGAAATTTGTATTGCTTAATAGACTTTTGAGCTTGAAAGGAAATTGTCCGTTACCTCTATATATTCTGACACATTATAAACGTTAAGTAACGTTTATAAAATGTGTCAGAATATATGGAGGTAACGGACAATTTCCTTTCAAGCTCACAAGAATAAAAATATATGCAAAACGTATGTTTTCCATTTGTATTTTGAACACGCTTACCTTTAAACAAGAGTATACAGCAAAGCTATTTGAAAAATTCGGATACAAGAGATCATGTGTATTTACATTAGCTATCTGAAAATTTATATACAAATTGAATTGTAATGTTTATGGCTATCTCTCTATTATAACAGCTCGAGTCTGCAATGACTTGACGTAATTTTCCATTATGAAAATTTGTAGTTCATAGAATGGAGGCAATGTTCTCCGGGAAATATTTCCATATACCTGTGTATTAAAGAACATTTACTGTGCACATTTGAAATCTGACGTTGAATTTGAACATTAATATTTTTATGTAAGGCGGCTACAATAAATATTTTCCTTATCCTTTTTCTCTGACGACAAACTATTTAAGTACCTTTATCCTGGTTCCACTTACACGATACTGATGTGTTTGTCACAACTCTAATTACACAAACAGTTCATAATCAGATAAAAATGTTCTATTTTTGATTGCAATTATGCATTCATCATAACCTTGACTATAAATAATATCGATGAAAGGATGTAAAGTTCAAAATATAAACCAATGCAAAATTAAAAATATATTTTTTGTGGGGTACGGGCATGAGATTTTTTTACTTTCACATTTCATCAAAAAAAATATAATAAAATTTAAATCCAACCTCTTTTCCATAAGGAATAATAAGAAACCGAGTAGATACTAATCATTAAAAGTTTATGACACATATTCAATTTTTTTACGAGTGTTTGCATACATAAACTCCACGATGTGAATGTACTGTTGGCCTACCTGTCCCAGATTATTAAAACAATGTGCAGAAAACTTACACTTAGCAATCTGTTGTTAACTTGGCTTGAGATATTTATTAGTACAATTAGTAACGTATATAAACATCATCGTCTATTACTTGTAAGAAAGTAGAAACTTATATCAGGGCAAAAATTCTAAAGAAGTTTTTTTTCTACTTTAATGTTTTCTTACTTTAATGTATGTTGCTTTATTCTACATAGGAATCTGCTTCTACAGACATGAAACTGCCTTCGTGTTAATTAAACAGGTCGGAGAGAATACTCGAAATCGGGTATTATCCGTGAAATCGCGTATAATACTCGATATTAGGGTATCGTTGAATCCGCGAAATCGGGTATAGGATGTGTAATCACCTAATAAAACTTAAACAATGTAGATGGTGCATGTTGCCGAGTTAACTTTCATCTAGATACACATGTTTTCTAAAGGTATCACTAGCCAAGTAAGAATTTGGGCTTCAAGATTAATGCGCTCGGGACAACAAATACCTGTGGAGCTCAGTACATTTCATGATTTGCACACAAAAGGCGTTCGATTTGCTTTATATTTTTCCTTATGTTGAAAGTAGATGCATCTTCCTAATGTTCATTCCCAACACAACAGAATTGTAAAGTATCAATATTCGGGAATTTATAATAATTCCACATCAACACGACAATTTGTAAATAAATCAAATTATACGGAAACACATTTCACACACCAGATATGATGCCATGTTTAAACAAGGGATTGTCTATCGTATCTAATTATACGTCATTAATTACTTTCACATTCATCTTGGCATAAAATCAAATTTATTTAAGAATGTATAAATAATGTAATGATAAAAATGTCTAAAATGTCGGCTAAAAGAACCCCCTTTCTCTTTTTTTTTGAAAATCTTTTCTTTTTTATTTATCATCCAAACATATTTGCAGAATAAGTTTTCAACATTTTAGCAGAGACAGTGATAGTTTCAGGAATATAGCTGTTATGAGAGAACATAACTGTTGATCGTTTAATTTCGCTAAGGCATTTAAATACTTTACCATTTCTTGGCAACTTCAAAGGGGGGGGGGTTGCTAAAGGCTTCTTGACCACCTCTGACAAAACAACCTCGACTGTGTTCTACATGTGTCCAAGAGACCTCTCTTTGAATGTCACGGTCGGTTAAACTCGTTCATATATCTTTAATCGTAGGGAAGATTTATTCATCAAATAAAAATCATATACATTGTAGGTAAACAAAAAGCAACCTGTTATTTTCTAACACAGTATAAGACTACATGTAACTAGAATTCATGTTTAGTTTTTAAACACATTTTTTCATTATAGATGAGTATCAGGAAAAGTTATTGCCATGAGTAATACGTATCATAGATAAAATAACTAAAAGAAAAATGTGTCATATTGTCTAGAACCAATCAGATAGTGCGTTGTATTAGCATATTATAATAAGGTATAAGATAGCGATATAAAAAAAATATAGAAGGTAAAGAGGTCAAATTTACCCTGTCTATCAAATAGTATAAGAAAGAAAGGAAGTGGCTACGATTTCTATGAAATTTTAATGTCTGATGAGGAATATATTCCCAAAAAGTAAGACAAGAGTTTCCAAGACAATCGAACACTCCTTTATCTCAGTTTGTTCATTAACATGTTCATAATCGTAAAAACTATAAGAAATATGGAAACTTGACTATGTTTTTCATTGTATTTTAACTTCATGAAAAGATGTACACATTTGACTTTTATTTATACCCCCCCCCCAAAAAAAAAAAAAAAAATGAAAATCCTGTTCATATGACTTCTCGCTCTCAATTTTCACACAAATGCATAAAATAATGGTAAAATAGTTATTTGTATTGATTAAAATGCAACCAAAAAATTGACGGTGTCTTTGAATAAAAATTTCATGCTAAATTAACATAAAAAAGTTACTTACCTTCAATCATCTATTTTCAAACTGTTTTCCCGAGGGTATTTATTTCATCTTATTTTATTTCCTTCTTTATAATAACGTTGGTATTCTATTATTGCAGAGATTTACAATTATGACTCGCTTATACTGTACTCTCTAACTGTTAGGAATAATCTATATTTCACGAGAAAGGGACGCCATACATTTTTCAGTAAAAATACATAACACGGCGTTAGTCGTTTAATTTCTTTAAAAATTCACGTTTTGTGAATAGTGCACAAATTAGAATATATGGAATACTTTTATGGGAAATAAAGACAAACGAAGTGTAGTTGTTTGTTTTAAGAAATTATATTGAAAAATAATAACGCCATTGTGTCCTCTTTGTTACCCCAGCAGTGTTTGTCGTGTGATTTTAAACTTATTTGAGAACCTTATGAATTAGGTTTAATAAAAATAAAATCACAAGATATTGATGTACAAGTAACAGTTACTGGCATAATGCGCCGTTGCTTTATTCTCTTGTTTTTATAGAAAGTTACACGGAATACCCGATTTCGCGGATTCAACGATACCCTAATATCAAGTATTATACGCGATTTCACGGATAATACCCGATTTCGAGTATTCTCTCCGACCTGTTAAAAGTAGGACTTCAAGATGTTTATAACTTATTCATACAATTCTGTATAAAAACATATCAGACAGTTTTTCAAACTGTCTGATAATTTTAATACAGAACTGTATTGGCATTTATCCAATACATAGTAAAAGGTTGTAGTCCGGAGCCTCTCTTGTAACTCTTGTCGAATTATATACCCTTTGACAAGTTTTACCCATTACTTTCTGGCTGGTCCCTTAGTCTGGACAAGAGTTCTTCACAGTTCTATATACGTTTGCTTGTTGCGCCACCTTGACGTTAAAATCATATTTGTTATTTTGAACAGAATTCTCCATTGTACTTAAGGAATAAATTTAATAGCTACCCAATTTATACGCTATAAACAAGGTCGGGGCAGTTTACGCTTTATAACCCACGAAGCTGTTTTTTTTTTAAATAAAATCGTAAACTATTTTCACCCTCTTTATATGGTATTAATTGGGAACCTATTAAACTCATTCCTTCTAATTTAATTATCATTCATGTACATGTATTGTAAGAAAAAAAATTGTTGCCCTTAGACAATGACTACAAATTGATATACATGTATTGTATTATACGTGTAACGTCAAGCGGATCGATATATTCTCGACGTAAGTCATTGCAACGTAAACAACCCATTTTACACGATATAAAGTAATTTTTTCACCAAATGTGAACTGCGTTTGAAACATAATTATATGACTAAGTTTTTAAATTAATCTCTCTATTCGTGTTCAAAATTTTAACAAACGTACAAAGTTAAATAAA
>NW_026927475.1:0-29968 GCF_032062105.1 Saccostrea cuccullata | reverse complement strand
AATTAAACACTGACACCTCTCTCTCTCTCTCTCTCTCTCTCTCTCTCTCTCTCTCTCTCAATTTAACCAATTGATTATGGTTTGTCTTCTAAGGCAATTGCAAGATTTTATAATTTTAACATAAAATCTGAAGGATTTTTTACTTATCTTCACCATGTAAAATTATAAATAAAAATAAGAATCTACATCTCTGATGTTGAAATGAAAGCAGCGGCTGTAATATCCTTCCCATACGAAATCAGGAAAAAATTCTTTATCATAGATTAGGCATATCGACTTCGAGTTTAATATTTATTGATTGATTATGTATTGTTTAACGTCCCTCTCGAGAATTTTTCATTTATATGGAGATGTCACCGATTAGTGGAGTGACAAGACCATCAAAAATTTGACTTTAATGTACCACCCTACCCTACGGCTGATTTGTACTTTTTTGGTCAGATATATTATCAAGCAATAATTTTTGCCCGGTCGTAGAAAATTCTATGGTCAAAATTTAAAATAAAAGGAGATCAAAGATCAATGAATGAAATCTGACCATAATATTGTACATATAAAGAAAGGTTGAAGGACTTCGTGAAAATAATGTATATTTGTATAGGAAATTTTATTTATTCGGTGAATATATTGATTTCATGGAAAAGGAACGAAAAGTTGAATAAGATATCCCGTTTGTCTGTCTGTAAAATGAAAGGTTTGTCTTATAGTATTTTATTCAAACTTAAAAGGTTTAATGCTAATGTACGTTATTCTTTACGTACAATCACTTAATATTTAGTACACAAAGTAAAGAAAAATAAAAAAAAAAGAACAAAAACACCCATCACCCCTACCCCCCCCCCCCCCCCCCCATCCACCCACCCACCTAAGAAAACGGAATATGACCATTTATTTCGCATTTTTTAAAAAATGTTATATGTTTTTATTAAGCCTTTTACATCTGATTCATTATTTTATTATAAAGAAATTGTTCGACCCTGTTTTAAAAGCTTTTTAGTAAAAAAAAAAAGGTCATCCTTGCTCTCACACTGAAGTACGGTATTCCGGTCTCATCCAAAGGACAGCCAACATATTATTTAAAGTCTTATTATTATTCATTTCTTTGTCTAAATAGGCCAATTTTTTTTTATCAATGAATGTTGTCTTTGATTTGAAAATTTACGTTTAATTTGGCGAACTTTTGAATACGCGTTTACTCATAAATTAAGCAGGTTACATTGTAAAGATTGTCATGCGTGGCTTTTTTCATCTGCTGACAGAAAACTTTAAATTTTTGAATTTTGAAAAAAAAGGCTGATTGCCTAAATACTCAGTAGTCTTTTTTTAATTCATCAGAAGTCCTAAAAACATGTTAGAAATCCCTCGTTGTTTCTGTGGTTGGTTAAAGATGGCGTATATAGTACTGTTTCTTCTGTCTCTATTGCAATTTTTAAAATTAATATTAGACAATTAATTCTTGAAGCAAAACTGACATCTTTTTCTCAAAAGAAAAAAATATCAAAAAAGCTCTCTTATGACAGAATAAACCATGAGTTGTCCAGCAAAAGCTTTAGTGGATTGCTTTTAAGGTTCCGTTTGATTCATATCTTCCTTACTGGTACGTCGTTTCAAAAGAAAACTTTAAAGTACTGTAAGCAGTGAGCTGACAAAATATGATACCCCCGCTCATAAAGGATCATATAGTAACAGAGTTCAATTTTTGGCAGTATGTACATGTAAGTGAGGAAATGCGTAAACAAAATATGTATCCCTTAGTTTGAATAATAACAAAAGTCCGTGTTTTTGCTGTAGAAAACACTATATATTTCCGAAGGAAACATGAAAAAGTTTCCGAGAAGTGATGGACAGTCTTTCAGATGAAATACTTTAATCAGTTTTCTCTTTCTGTTTCATACTTGCGTTAATCTGTATTGCTTATAAAGAAGAAAGGCAATATCCAATCATGCAAGATACCTCGTTCAAACAAGAATGTGAAGGAAAAGTTATATCTTTGTCCTTTACGTATTTTTTAATTGAAAAAAAAGGAAATGACTTTTAAATGCTAATTGATTTACATTCAAACTGAATATTAGCGTTATCTTATTAATAATAGCAGCCAATTTGATATATTTAACAATATTTTGATCGAATGAGTCCTTGTCATAGACATGATGGGATTCCATAATCCGTTTCCAGTTACACAAAAAATTTTAGATCAAGTAGAATACCAGACTTAGTGTGAGGATGTCTCTAAAAAGTGCGGTTTATTTGATCAGAAATCATTGTCTTATGTATCTTTCTAACACTTAAGTAAAAATTCGTTATTAATATTGCATGAAATAATTGTACTGAATATATTTTGTTGAAATTAACGCAGTTTCTATAACAAAACAAGATTTTTTTTTTAAAAAAGAAGGGGGGGGATAATATTCCTGATTAATTTTGCATTGTCAATTTAGATACCTGTAGCTTTCCTTTTACACACAAATTAGTATTTTTCTAAATATCAATAATTAATCTTTGAAAAAGAACATTATCAGCAAGTAAAATAAACGACTTATAAACCCCCCCCCCCCCTCTTTTCACTTTAATCGCAAGTTTAAAAAAAAATTTGACTTGGGAAAACTCTACGACCGGGCGAAAATGTATGAGGAGGGATGTCTCTTTTATAAAATATAACTTTCAGCCGTAGGGTATGCCGGTCCATTAAACTCGAAAACTAAGCATCTTTTTCTAGGATTGTCACTCCACTAGATGGTGAAGGGCTTCAAATTTTGACCTATACTCGGCACTCAGGGCCATTGAACAGTGAGGAATCTTTATCGTGCCGGAGCCTACCGTGACAGGGGACCTACGTTTTTAAGGTCATATCCGAAAGACCCGTGACTTTCACTTCTGATGCCGAGCGTTTGTCGAAGGAACCGTCACTACCTTTGTTTACGTCTTAGGTATTACGCGGCACCGCGATCGAGAATCAAACCCGGGCCTCCCGATCATGAAGCGAACGCTCCACCACTATGCTACCGTGACCGGTAGTTAAATATTGAAGATATCAGACATTATGGAAAAGCAAACATATTGTATGTGAAATAAGTATACTTATAAATATATATATATTAAATGTGTTTTTTTCTCTTCAAAAATAAAAAGCTGATAATTTTATGTAAATCATCTTACATTTTTGAGTCGTTGGAAGGATTGCATTCTTATTTATTAAAGAAGGGATCATTCCATTAGTCTGCCTGTACACAATATTTTCCCTTTTTTGGTAAACAGATTAAATTTCATGATGTAAAACTTGAAAATCAAACTAAATTATACAGAATTATCACTCTTGCCGTATAAAAGGTGTTATATTTTTACACAAAGCAAAGACAAGATGATTATTCAACTTAGTTAATGAAAGATTCCGATTTCAGTAAGAATGCTTGTATTTCACTCTTCTACCTTCAAATCAGTCCAAATTTCCCTTCTATTAGGGGGTAAGGTGGGGCCACCATGGCTGATCAAAGTTTAACATAACAATATCCAGTATATTTTTTTCCCCAAAATTTTCTTCTCCAGACCAACTGGGAAGTTTTAACTCATGTGGAAGGCTCCTCAGATAGTGTAGGTTCAGGTTTATTCAAATCATGAGCCCCAGGGCTAAGGGGGGATCACAATGGCCGATCAAAGGTTAATATAGAAATATAAAGGAAATATTTTTTTGAATCTTCTTCTCTAGAACCATTGGACCAGTAAAGATGAAACACATGTGGAAGTATCCTCAGATCGTGTAGATTCAAGTTGTTTAATCATGAACAATGGGTGTAGGGCTGGACCAAAATGTAGATCAAGGATTTACATAGGTACGAGGGATGATCAAAAAGTTTGCGAACTAATTGAATTACTTCCATAAAAGAAACAATATTTGGTTTCAATGTCAAAATTGAATTAATATTCCCCGATTTAATGCACATCAACCACCGTTCTGCGCATGCTGAATCACGCAATATTTGCGGTCACCTGACCCCCTCCGTAGCGTTCTGTCACAGAAGTTTAAAGATTTTTCTGAGTTTTATAATTCTTTGCATGTGAGTTAATTTTGATGACAAGAACAGTTCATTTGTCGGAAATGGTCATATCTCGACAACAGAATGGTTGGATATGAATATCCTTTCCAAAAAAAGCATGGCGACCATTAAAACACAAATCATCTGTCTCGGGAGAGATCTTTATTCAAGGTGGATATAGAATGGGTGCCTCCTTTTTATCATATCTAATGTGTTTAAAATCTAAAGTAAACTATGTCTTAGGTATTAAATAATCATATTGTTATTCAAATATTCAACTATTTTTCAAAGTGTTAATTGGAGGTCATTGATAGCAAATTGCTTAGTTAAAAATACATATCTTTTCAAACTTACTTTTACTGGGCAAGATGACAAGTATAATTTTTAACCATCTGCCTTTCTTCACTAAAACAATCAATCAAATCATTAATTGAATGTATTGGAACTCATTCATCTCAATAATCAAATTATGTACAAATTATTATATGATACTGCAAAGGGATTTCTAAGATATACAATAAATTGTTCAGTCGTTTGTTGAACGTGTTCGACTGAGACAACCAATTTTCGTCACAAGTGACCTACATGGTTACGTCATTTTCACATTATGACGTCACAAACAAGGAGAAAAACTTTATTCAGCATATGCTGTTTGTAGACCTTGTGTATGCCTCTGCGCGTACCGAATTCCTTTCTAATCTGAATTGTTGTTTTGTAGATATAGAGATAGTTCGCGAACTTTTCGATCACCCCTCGTATACGTAGGAAAAATCTTTATTTTTTTTTCTTCCAAACTATTTGACCAGAAAATATGAAACTCATGTGGAAGCATCCTCAGGAAGGGTAAATACAAGTTTGTTAACGTCATGACCCCACATGAATATATAGGAATTTTTTTAAAGATCTTCTCAAGATCAGCAAAGTTATGGTTGGTCATATAAATATGGAAAAGTCCTCAGTTAGAGTTAATTCAATTTTATATATATATCATGACCCTTAGGGGTAAGGTGAGGATATCATGGGCGATCAAATCTTTACATAGAAATTTTTGGGAAAAATCTTTTAAGCTCTTCTTCTCAAGAATGCCAAAATTATACATGTACGCTTTATTGATATAGTGACAACATCTCAAGTAATAAAAACTTCAGCCCCCCTCCTCCCTTAGCAATAAAACTGAGCTTATTTGTGTTTTTAACTAGCCCATGTTCTCAGGTGAGCGATGTGTCCCAAGGACCTCTTGTTTTTGATTTGCTGCAGTCTTGTGTAAAAGTTTTTCGGTGTTATTGGTTTTCTGTCTATTCATGAAACTACAAATGAGTAGATGGAATTTTAGAGTCAGTTTGATTGAAAACTGAATAAAACAATGTTTAAAATATTACTTTTACTATGGTGTTCATGCTAGCTTACGTATGAGTAATATCATATATATTTTGGAAGTTATTTTACATGTAATAACTTCCAAAATATACACGATAACGCATGCCCTTAGGTCCGCCTCCTCAAATGTATCAAGATTAAATGCACAGCGATCTTCAAAGGAAAAACACCACAACCATGATACAAGTGTGTTTAATAACCCTTCTTCTTTGTAACGTGATTGTGACATGAATACCTCTCCACGCGCCAAATTCCCCGAACCCGATGCATGGAATGGTAATACGTTATAGATACATTTAAAAGGAAATGTTCAATGCAGAATTGTAAAAGAAGAAGACTGATTTTGACAAGCATATGTCCATTTTTGATAGAATATCTTCTCCTCAATCTTTTAATTTTCCACAAATAAATGACATTTATCTATTTAAAGTTGTTAAGAAAAAAACTGATATATATTAGAATTGAATTATTCATTTTTTAAAAAAGAAATAAGGAATTAGTTTGTTTTTATTAAAAACTAAAAAAAAATATAGAGGATTGTATACAAGATTAATACTCTCGAGAGGTCATTCATGGTCCAGGATAAAAAAAAGTACATTTCATTGCCTCTCTTATTACATGCCGCATACTTTTTGTTCGTAGGTCTGTACGTTGACCTATGAATCCCAACATGGCAACACCCTAAAATGCAGATAAATTACTCAGTAATATTTATGGACTTAGTCCCTATCTCTGTATCACAGGAGTTCTCGCCTCTAAGCTTTCTTACTTATTTACCTCAAAGTCACCAATTTATTTACTCTTTGTCAAGAACCTATATACACATGTAGTAATGTTGCATTTCCGTTTAAATTTTTATTACTTAGTATCGATGGGCTCGATTGGTCTTTTCAGATCAATTCCATTACAAAATTATAGTTCATTGTAACAACAACAAAATCCAATTTGTTCTAACAAGATAATTATAGTTTAATGAATTAAAAATTATAAAGTAAACAATTAATTGCTGGAATGATTATTATATTTATATCGTCCAAGTTTAAAATATTCAAAAGATGTTCAAATTAATTGTCTGTTCTACACCCTATTCGTTTACAATTAACGATTTTAAATACCACACAATACTTAGTTCATTATCGATACACTGAATTGATGACGGATCCCGATCATGAGAAGGCGCACACGGTAGATTGGACCGGTCGGTAGGGGATGCTAAATCCTCAATGGCTCCTGATCCCACCTCCAACGAGGTTCTTATTTGCTCCAAGTCTGTTTTGTACTATTTTTTTTAAAGAACTTTAAATCTTGGATATCGTTCGTTATCTCCCTGTGTTCCATTCACCAGGAATTCCATATGACTATATATTGACTAGAAATGCTTTCAAAACAACGAAATTAAATGCCTACGAAACTATTAAATATGACAGATAAATGCAATTTGATTCTCATAAAAACATTTGTTTCCACATTTTTTCTTATCAAAATATCATTTATTCCATTACATTTGAATAATTGTTTAAAATGAATCAAGTATTTTTGCGATGCTTTATTTCTGCATGAAACTTGTTTAGTTCTTATTCCTTTCGTTTAGGTCCTTTGGCATTTACAGGATCACTGAGCATTTCTGTTTAGATTTGTCATAATCACTATAGATCCTGCAGCATTTGTTCTAAATAAGTAAACTGTTAACTCATGGTAGTATCGAAATTACTCTGAATCTCACTCAAAGGAGAAACGAAGGGGTCTGATTGACTCCTGTCATAACTCTACGACAGTACCTTGACGACCACTACCACTGACATGTAACCTTTCAACCCTAAGGTTGATATACTCCCCCTACAGTGTGAAAATCTGATCTGAGCGATGTTATGGTTTCTATTCAGAATTCCTCGTCACTGCATCAAAAATATGTTACTTCTAGTAGACCTCTTTAATAAATATAAATTATGTATTAGCAAAGTTACCAGACCACTTGGTTTAAAGTAAATAATCTCCAGTTATAATTTTCTGAATTATAATAAATTTAACAGTGGTTTGATGTTGTTCATATCATATATCTAAAACCAAAGAAAAGAACAATTATTTAGATATGTTTCTATCGAAAAGTTTATATAATTTCTTAGTAAGAAAATTAAAATTATCTTTCTTCATTTAGATGTTCTTGAAGATGTTGCTTGACGGTGAATAAATATACATCATTTCGAAGCACATTAGATAAAAAGATTCTTTCACTTTAGATCGAACCGGGGTTACAAATACTTCAACGATTTGTTACAGGTTGTAAACTTGAAATTTAAAGGGACTGTTTATTTGGTTACGATATACCCAGTATATTAAATTAATAATTTAATGGGATCTTGGTATTGTCTTACTGTCAAAGCCAATCAACGTCCATTTTTTCCCAAAACATGATTTGTTGCTGTCCTAAAAGTAAAAAAGTATTACTTCTCTTACATAACAAGTAATATTTTTGGTGCTCTTTTAAAACCAATTTTCTCAAAATTACAGTTTAAATAAATAATTTTTTAAGATCCTTGTTAAATTTTTCGATATATAATGTTTTAATACTGGAATATGACTTTTACTCTTAATTCACAAAAATTAAACAGAAGCAGTTATTTGAAATTTAAGGGCGAGACAGCCCCTTGACAACGGGCCGAGACAAAGATATATCAGCCTCAAGGGCGAGACATCCCTACTTCCTAGGCACTGTTTCACCAAGTCCAAAACGTCCGTATCAGGGCTAATACACTTCTGGATAAATGTTATAAAAGGACAATGTAATTTAATGTTGAAATTCACGGAAAGTAAAGGTGCGAGACTAAACTCTACGATGCATTAAATAAAGCGATATTTATTCTAATTCTCTGTCCAGACATCTTCATTCCGCAGTGTTCGTAAAAAAGAACAAAACATATCTGATTTTCAATTTATTACAACACAAATAATGTACAGCTTTTATTGAGACATTCGGCAGAGAAAATTAACGAAACTTTTATTCCTTCAGGAGATAGTTCAACCGCCAAACCTACTTAAATCATAATCCTTCACAATGTTTTCTATTTGACCTATGTAGAATCTCCCATGATTTGTAGTTGGATATTATTTTTATCCAACAAATTGTGTGATTTTTATCCCTGATCATATCCAACCAAAGAAATCATGGGAAATTCTTTTCATCCAATGTTTAATACTTCACAATCCATTATTTACACAGGCTTGTATATATGGGACTCCACTTTATTTTACTTTCTTTGGCAAACCCATGATGACCCACAACTGTAGGATACAAAATCAATATGACATGAGCTATATGAACGGGGTAAAGGGTTAACATGGGATAATCAACATTATTGAAAAAAGGAATAGAATCCCATGACGAATTTTAAAAATTTTCTTTTTTATGAGAAATGTTTCATCTCACTAATGGGCGGTCTTTGTAAATTTTCAGTATAACCAGTTTGAATATCCATCTGTTAAAAATTGAAAAAAATAGAACAATTAAATAATATTTAAAAATAAAAGCGACTCTTAGAATTTTTTTTTATAGCCGTTTCAAATGTTCAAGGAAATATCAAAGAATATTTTTTTCTAAGATGGAGTATTCTTTGCCTAGTGGCGTTTTATTAACATCATTGTTCCAATGATCAGTAAGATGTATTGTTGTTTACCTAGTGGCGTTTAATTAACATCATTGTTCCCCTGATCAGTAAGATGAAGAGTTGTTTACCTAGTGGCGTTTAATTAACATTATTGTTCCCCTGATCAGTACGATGAAGTGTTTTTTACCTAGTGGCGTTTAATAAACATCATTGTTCCCCTGATCAGTAAGATGAATTGTTGTTTACCTAGTGGCGTTTTAATTAACATCATTGTTCCCCTGATCAGTAAGATGAAGAGTTGTTTACCTAGTGGCGTTTAATTAACATTATTGTTCCCCTGATCAGTAAGATGAGGTGTTGTTTACCTAATAGCATTTTATTAACATCATTGTTTCTCTGATTAGTAAGATGAAGTGTTGTTTACCTAGTGGCGTTTTATTAACATCATTGTTCCCCTGATCAGTAAAATAAAGTGTTGTTTACTTAGTGGCGTTTTATAAACATCATTGTTCCCCTGACAAGTTAGATGAAATGTTGTTTACCTAGTGGCGTTTAATTAACATCATTGTTCCCCTGATCAGTACGATGAAGTGTTTTTTACCTAGCGGCGTTTTATTAACACCATTGTTCCCCTGATTAGTAAGATGAAGAGTTGTTTACCTAGTGGCGTTTAATTAACATCATTGTTCCCCTGATTAGTAAGATGAAGAGTTGTTTACCTAGTGGCGTTTAATTAACATTATTGTTCCCCTGATCAGTAAGATGAAGAGTTGTTTACCTAGTGGCGTTTAATTAACACCATTGTTCCCCGGATTAGTAAGATGAAGAGTTGTTTACCTAGTGGCGTTTAATTAACATCATTGTTCCCCTGATTAGTAAGATGAAGAGTTGTTTACCTAGTGGCGTTTAATTAACATCATTGTTCCCCGGATTAGTAAGATGAAGAGTTGTTTACCTAGTGGCGTTTAATAAAAATCATTGTTCTCCTGATCAGTTAGATTAGGTTTTGTTTACCTAATGGGCGTTTTATTAACATCATTGTTCCCCTGCAAGCTGATCAGTAAGATGAAGTGTTGTTTACCTAGTGGCGGTTTATTAACATCATTGTTCCCCTGATCAGTAAGATGAAGTGTTGTTTACCTAGTGGCGGTTTATTTATATCATTGTTCCTCTTATCAGTAAAATAAAGTGTTGTTTACCTAGTGGCGGTTTATTAATATCATTGTTCCCCTGATCAGTAAGATGAAGTGTTGTTTATCTAGTGGCGGTTTATTAACATCATTGTTCCCCTGATCAGTTAGATGAAATGTTGTTTACCTAGTGGGGTTTATTAACATCATTGTTCCCCTGATCAGTAAGATGAAGTGTTGTTTACCTAGTGGCGTTTTATAAACATCATTGTTCCCCTAATCAGTAAGATGAAATGTTGATTACCTAGTGGGGTTTATTAACATCATTGTTCCCCTGATCAGTAAGATGAAGTGTTGCTTACCTAGTGGCGGTTTATTAACATCATTGTTCTCCTGATAGGAAACATGAAGAGTTGTTTACCTAGTGGCGTTAAATTAACATTGAATTAGGATAATTTTAATCCAAATCTTATGTATTTAAAACTTTTATTTTGAATTTAATTCTTTAATAAAACCTTGTTTTTTTTGTCATTGCGCCGTAGGACAATACCCCATGCACATTCAAGCATAATAAAATTTAGAAGATTATCCCTAAGGGCTATATAAGAAATATGAACCTATGGTATCTTGGCCAAATGCCTGGTAAGGTACTCTAATTTTTTGTGAGGGAACGTGTTTTAATACCTATACTTCAATGGCAAATTCTTAGGAAAAAACTATATATTTTTGAGGAACGTGTCGTCTGACCTTAATTCCTCGCCTGTTTGTTCAGTAAAAGAGTGAATTTGGAAGGCCATTTGAGGTTCGTCTGCATTGGCTATCCAGTCCGTCGTCCAGGCCGCTATACTCATTGTCCGTCCTGAATAAGGCATTTTCAGTGAGTGTAGTGGTTGAAGCACTATCACATATACTGTCCGTGCTGAATAATTATTTTCAATCATTAATAATGAATACCCCAAGCCCTGGAAATGACCAGGTACGATCCCTTCGATTAATTGTAAATACGTTACAACTGGGCGAATTTTAAACGGGTCGAATCTAAATGACATAGTATGATTTCTTAAACAGAATTATGACAGGGCGAATTTAAAACGGGGCAAAATAATTTGCAAGTGCAAAAGTGTGAAATTAAAACTTGGCGAAAATAACCCTATATACAATGACAATATTTTCTTATATAAAGCTTATTTCTCATACAAGGATACATCAGATAAAAACATTTCTCTTTATAATGATACATCAGATACAAATCATATCTCTTATATGAAAAAGCTTCAGATATAAAATCTGTCTCTTATCAAAATGATAATAAAGATTATCCACACTTGATTAATAAAAGTATATTCATGGATAGACACTTTGAACATGTTTTATGTGAAAAATATCTTGTTTTTTTCGACAAAACATTTGTGTATTCCTGATATTGTCCTGAGAATTAGGTTTACGCTGGTTTCAGAGGACAGAGATGAAAATTTATAGCGAGCTCAATAGACTAACGTGTAAAGTAAGGAAATATTCAAATTGATATTTTTCTTCTTCCAGTTTTTGCAGATTTTATGAAGCATGGTGTACAAAGTTCTAAATATAAACACATTCCTAATGCAAAGGTATGTACAGCAAAAATTAAAAATGCATCGTGTTAATTTTCTCACGTTATATATTCTACAAATGCCAAACATATCATATTTTAAATATATATATATTTTGATAGGCCACCTTTGGGAATACAAACTGGCCACTTAGATATAACACAGTTTGCCCTCGAAAAGGACATTCGGTCAATAAACAACATTAAGCACTACAGTTAAATTAATTAATCATAATTAAACAGGTAAATTTCAAAAAAGCTTTTTATGTGTATATATAATAATTCAATTTTATTTAAAAACAATATTAAAGAATTCAAAATGTTTATGGTTTTGTGCATGTTTCTGTTCCTACATATTAGTTAAAAATCTTGCATTCATCAGTGTGCTTTTGTTACACTGAAATATTCAATAAATTCTTTTAATTTTCATTTGAAGAAAGACATACAGTGCCTGACTATTATCCTTTTTATAAAGAAGAAAATACACAAAAATACAGTTTAGTGGTAAATAAAATAAAGCATAGAAATTTAAGTAAGAATATGTTCACTTTCATATGTTAAAAAAAAAGGTCAGTAGTGTAACCCCCCCCCCCCCCCCCACTTTATGAATAGGTAATTAATTTACTTGCTGATGTTTTTAAAGTCTGGTTAATATTATTGTTTATAAAGCTGTCAGAATTTCTATGTAACATACACAGACACACAAATAAAATTAACCAGTTGACCAGAGAGATGTATTTACGCATATTTATTCATTCCATAACACAGGTGTCACGTGCAGTAGAGCGTAACTAATCCCTATCGATCGTCTCTTGATAGTGAAATTCACGAGATAATCATGGCATATGAAGCACTTTGTTTTTACAAGAGTAGGAATCTAGGGCTTCTACATGGAATCAAAATCTAAAAGGTGTGAATTTCTTTAGCTAGAGGAAAGTATCAATTGTAATTAAATTCTTTTAATTCTTCAATCGGCGTTCTTGAAAAATAATTACAAACTAATCTAACAGGACAAAATTCTTTTTCATAAACACAGAGTCCAGCGTATCTAAAAGCAATTTCTTTAATTACATCAATAGGTTAAATTGACTATCGAGGATATAATAACCCATGCCAATGCGTTTAAAAGATGTGATAGGATCGCAACAAGTGACGAAATGGCCACCTATTACAGTGTAAATAAGGCTTTTGGGGGAGGATTTGGGTGGCCGCTGGCCGCGTTACACAGGTGGCCGTTTATTCCAGTTAAAATATATAGGAAAAATCGTCGGGGGGAACTGAAAGTGGCCGCTGACCGCGAGTGGCCGTTGATTTCGGGTGGCCGCTAAGACAAGTTTGACTGTATATATATACACAGGGAATACATCAACAGATATAACACAAAAACACACTAACCTGGTCCATACATTGAAGGTCTCTGATCGGTGACGTAAGGAACTCTTTTGTGTGCAGTGTTTACAGCTTCCTTAATGCTAGACCTCTACCATTCAGTTTCTCTACAATAGAATTTTACCGACTTTGTCATTATCTAAATGACATACTAGCAGTTAAAGCAATTATGTAAGCAGTTAAGATTATACTTAAAATTATGCTCACACTGTATCGTGTCCTTGACATTATCTTGTACATGTAAGATTTTCTAGGTTCCTTGCCACACTGAGAGCAAGACCACGCCTCTAGGATTTGCCATTAAATCTTCGTCACTTCCGGGAGCAGGGACACATGGGCAAGAAGTTCCGAGTTCACGATTTTGTTTATGAAGGACACACACTGTAGACAAGAAGGAGGATCTTTATGCACACTGTAGACAAGAAAGAGGATTTCTATTCACACTGCAAACAAGAAGGAGGATTTTTATTCACAATGTAGACAAGAAGGAGAATTTTTATTCCCACTGTAAACAAGAAGGAGATTATTATTCACACCGTAGACAAGAAGGAGGATTTTTATTCACACTGTAGACAAGAAGGAGGATTTTTATTCACACTGTAGACAAGAAGGAGGATTTTTATTCACACTGTAGACAAGAAGGAGGATTTTTATTCACACTGTAGACAAGAAGGAGGATTTTTATTCACACTGTAGACAAGAAGGAAGATTTTTATTCACACTGTAGACAAGAAAGAGGATTTTTATTCACACTGTAGACAAGAAGGAGGATTTTTATTCACACTGTAGACAAGAAGGAGGATTTTTATTCACACTGTAGACAAGAAGGAGGATTTTCATTCACACTGTAGAGAAGAAGGAGGATTTTTATTAAACAAGAAGGAGGATTTTTATTCACACTGTAAACAAGAAGGAGGATTTTTATTCACACTGTAGACAAGAAGGAGGATTTTTATTCACACTGTAGACAAGAAGGAGGATTTTTATTCACACTGTAGACAAGAAGGAGGATTTTTATTCACACTGTAGACAAGAAGGAAGATTTTTATTCACATTGAAGACAAGAAGGAGGATTTTTATTCACACTGTAGACAACAAGGAGGATTTTTATTCACACTGTAGACAAGAATGAGGATTTTTATTCACACTGTAGACAAGAAGGAGGATTTTTATTCACACTGTAGACAAGAAGGAGGATTTTTATTCACACTGTAGACAAGAAGGAGGATTTCTATTCACACTGTAGACAAGAAGGAGGATTTTTATTCACACTGTAGACAAGAAGGAGAATTTCAATTCACACTGTAGACAAGAAGGAGGATTTTTATTCACACTGTTGACAAGAAGGAGGATTTTTATTCACACTGTTGACAAGAAGGAGGATTTTTATTCACACTGTAAACAAGAAGGAGTATTTTTATTCACTGTAAACAAGAAGGAGGATTTTTATTCACACTGTAGACAAGAAGGAGGATTTTTATTCACACTGTAGACAAGAAGGAGGATTTTTATTCACACTGTAGACAAGAAGGAGGATTTTTATTCACACTGTAGACAAGAAGGAGGATTTTCATTGACACTGTAGACAGGAAGGAGGATTTCTTTTTTCATACTGTAGACAAGAAGGTGGATTTTTATTCATGCTGTAGACAAAAAGGAGGATTTTTATTCATACTGTTGACAAGAAGGAAGATTTTTATTCACACTGTAGACAAGAAAGAGGATTTTTATTCACACTGTAGACAAGAAAGAGGATTTTTATTCTTGCCAGATAAAATTATAAAACGAATCAAACAGAATGAAAACCTAATGAAGATTTCGGTGAAACCATAAGAACTAAATGTTTTCTGTGCATCCATCCTCTCGCCCGTCTTTTTGTATATCTGTCGGTTTAGCTTATTCTCTGCAACTCTGTCTGTCTGTCCCACTTTGTTTTTTGCATTTTTTCTATATGTAAACACTGACAGATTTTGAGCTGATTTTTTGTATGAAAACGAAATGAATTTTCATATTTATGTAACATATTCCTAGTCACCTGTCGGTGAAACCCGATGGACTAAAGGTTTCCTCTGCTTTGGTCCCCCACCTGTCCGCCTGTTTATCCGTCCATCCAGCTTCTGTGTATTTTGCTTGACCTTAATGAGTTATAGATAATTATTTTATTTTTGTTCCACTTCAATGATTTCTAAAAAAAATTTTCACTTTTAGAGGGAACCAGATCAAATTTGCCGGTAGGGGACTGATATTACAAATACAACACTCTCACAAAGTTTTATTTTTCAGATTCTTTTAATCCCTAAATATTCTTTACCTTTAAGTAATTTTGATCAATATGGATTTGATTTGGATTCAAGTATAAAATTTATAACATATTCTGAACTAAAATTCATTCATAATCATTAGGATCTTATTGTTTTCAAAGGTAGATAAGCAGGGGACAAATGGTACTTACAACATAGATGCAGAAGATCCGGCCTGTAGTAACTGGTTACGATTCGTTAATTCTCCCGCCAAATATCAACAGGAAAATGTTACTATCACGTGCGAGGGCCTCGTCTTCTATATGACGTCACGTGACGTAGAGCCGGGTGAAGAGCTTCTTATCTGGTATGGAGACGGATATGGGAGGCTTTTAGGCGTAAACCGCATACATGCGGGTAATTGAACAATACATTATATGGTTGTTTCCATTCGGGTATTTAAACAATCTACTTATCAGATAACTTGACTATATCCAATGTGGTTAATAAAGCATTTTTATGCCCGCGTGAACAAAGTTTCGGGGTTCTCTAGTGTGTCTGTCGTGTCCTTCCCTCTGTCTGTCTGTCTCTTTTTCTCTCTCTCTCTCTCTCTCTCTTTCTCTCTCTTCGTGTGTCTGTCTGTTTGTCCGTTTGTACGCAAAAACTTGCCCATAGCTTTCGATTTAGTGGAGTTTAGTTGGTAACCAACGTATTTGATCTGCAATTGAGAAAGCTTATCCTTCGGCATGTTGCCATATGGCGGCATCAGTGTTTCACAAACACATCTTGTTATTGCATGCTGTTGTTTCTTAGAAGGATTTAAGACGTAAACCTTATACACCTGGGTAACAATGCATACAATAACAAATATATTTTTGTCAAATTTCTCTACAATGCAATTGATTAAAAATTTATACTCTTTAATAAAGAAATATGTAGATTATATTTTAACACCTTTGATAAAAAGTTATTTAGATTTTTTTTTTTTTTTTTGCTTTCTACAAATCTGATTTTAAACTTTAAATAAAAATCTGCAGATTAAATCTGGAAAATATATTTCTGCAGTGTATCAAAATTGTTTATTTCTAATTTCACCCATAAACATTATATTCCTTTGTTATTCAAATTGAAATAAAGTTTGGCTTAGGTTTGCTTATGCTCGTTAGAAAATATTCTATTGTTACACATACCACGACGCAAAAAAGAGAATACTTTCCCTTCAAATGTCTACTGAATTTGGATACAGCGGATCAAATTTTATAATTTTTAGAGCATTCAGGATGTAAAGCAACAACTCATATTGTATCAGTGGTGTTTCAAATTTGAAGATGATATAATTTTTTCTTGTCCTTTTCTGCAGAAGTTGATCTCAACGGTTCATTTGCATTTCGTGCCAATGTTTTGACATTTGACGACAATGAAAGACTCATTTTTGATAATTGGACACCAGTGACGTATCAGAACTGGAATCCTAACGATGAGGGCGAGACAGCAGTTGACCCAATCTTTGGCCTCCTTTTGACTTATCATAACGACGGCAGGTGGCGCTGGGTGACTGAGAGAAACTACACGTACTATACAGGAGAAGACGGACTAAAACTTCCCTTTATTTGTGAGGATTCTCCATTTTATTTGGAGCATGAAGAGTGTTCTGTTACATAATGATTCATTCTCTTTTAATTAAAATAAACATTTGCAACCATTATCTTTTGTTATATAATTTCATTAAGCATGGTGTATAAAGTTCTAAATCATTAAATGGAGTATTCTTAAGTTAACGTTGGATCGTATATTCGTCTCCTCGGAAGTCATCTAGATTTATCCTCGGATCGTATATTCCTCTCCTCGGAAGAGATCTAAATTTATCCTCGGATTGTATATTCGTCTCCTCGGAAGAGATCTAGGTTTATCCTCATGTTTTAAATAAACTATGAATAGCATGTACACAAAGACAGACAGTGCATTATATTGTTTCGTTATTTTCCCAAGGAAACTGACTGGGATCTCCTCTCACCATACATACAAACATTTTAGCACAAAGTGTTGTTTTTAAAATTTCTATCCGTAATCCAAAAAATAAGGGGCAAATATATTTTCCTAGGACGGTCGGTCCAGTTGTCTGTTTGTTTGTTATTTTTTTTCCTGATTTATCTGTAAGTGGGGAAATCAATTAGCCCTGACTACAGCCTTTAATTGGTTTGAGCTATGAATTTCATATTTCACAGGTTTTTTTCTTTATTTTGACGGTCAATTTGGAATTTGGAATTTGAGCCTTGGTCACATGAACTATGGATTAATATTTCACTGGTGTATTCAATGTGTAAAAACTTTTCCTAGGGTAAAAATATTTATGACTTTTTCCTTTATGTTTGACTCACTTTTAAGGAAATTTTCAAAATTTAAAGCTTAGCATAGCTTTTACACGGTTAAATCAAGTGATATTATATTCCTTACGCTCATATTTTGATAAGATTTTCTCTTGAGTACAAACAGTAATGGCCTTTAACCTTGATCTTATGGATTTGACCTACTTTTCAAAAACGTTAACTTTGGACGTATTTACTGAATATTTTGTGCTAGGGGTTAACTATTTTACGGGTTCATTTCTTGTGGTAAGAGCTTCTCTTGAATACCAATATTTTCTTTTTATATTTTTATCCTTTTATTTGGACATCAGACTTTGACCTCTTTTGAAAAACTTTGGTAATAACTTTTGAATGGTTGATTTCGTGACTTTTAAATTTCACCTGTGTATTCTTTCTGAAATTTTTTTGTGCATCATTAATATTGACTCCTTGACCTTGTCCAGTTTGACCTACTTTTGAAAATCTCTAACTTTGGTCATAATTACTGAACTGTTGCTGCTTTTATGGTTTTTATTTTAGAAGGTAGACTCATTGTGAGGAACTTTTCTTTTGGTACCAAAACTACTTTTATATTGACCTTGGTGTTTGACCTGCAAACGACAACATTTATCATAAGCCTCTTTGTTTCACAAACTTTTCTTGAATTTTTATCATTAGCTCCTAAAACTTTTCCTATTGATTTAATAACAAATTTCAAGTTGTAGTCTATCAAATTTTTGGATATACTAGTATATAAACCATCGTATACACATTGCATAAAGGAGAATGACTTGTCACACATATTGAATCATTTTTTAAAGATGTAGTCTCATAATTACAAAAGTTTTAGCAAACATATTGATTAATGTTAGCTTGCTTTTTATTTGCAAAAGCAGTTGTAAATATAAGATAACATCTTTCAAAAAATAATGAATCGGTGCTCATTTTTTTTTCTAACTCCTTGTCTTGTTTTGCAAATTTGATTTTTTTTCTAACCTACTTAAATTATCTCTAACCTAAATAATGAATTTAAATGATCTCAAATTTTGCTTTTAAGATTTGTGACGTCAAAATAAAACGCGTATTACAAATGTAACCTTTTAATCCCCGATCTGTGTTAGAGTGTTTTGAAATAAAAAAAAAACACACAATAAAAAATTACAGTCGATTTAAAAAAAATATATCTTAACATCTTTATTACAATGAAACTTGTTTTATCCGACATGCACGGGGAACAGATTAAAAATATATGTGTTGGAATAAACAAGATGTAGTATTGCAGCGTGTAAAGATCATTGAGATAATTATAAATGACAAATGAAATTAAATGGCTGAAATCACAGTAAAGAGTATTGCATGTGTCGGATTAAACAGGTTCCACTGTAATAGGTTTAACAATAAAGTAATCTTCATCCTAATTCTCCGCCCAGTTATCTCCATTTATCAGTGTTTGGAAAAAAGAACGAAATATTTCTATTTTCAAATTTATTACAACACATATAAAATACATCTTTTACTGAATACATCCAGTATCGCTTTGCAAATCCGTTCAACCACCTTCTTTTACTGTTTGTTACTTGATGTTAAATATTAAAAAAAAACTCAGCGATAAAAATTAATTTAAAATCGTCTCTTGGGGGTTTCCGTAATCCATGGATGATCTTTCGTCTGTTAAAAAAAAAATTAAAATTAATACTTCACAGATAAATGTATGATAGCATATTTTTTCTATTAAAAAAACAACTTTTATAACTGAAAATTTTCAGAGTAATACAAAAAGAAAAAAAAATGGATATTAAGATGTAATGATGTTTACCTAGTACCGTCTGACCATCATGGTGGTCCCCTTCACTGATGTCCCACTCGTTACTGTGGGGTACCATGGTCTGTACCAGGACTCCGGGGACCATTGACCGTTAAGGAAGGCTCGGTGACAGAAGTTAAACCACCAGCCTCCTCTACGGTCACTGTAAACAGCACAGTTACCAGCACCTACGTCGTTATCTCTGTCTGGGGTACTGAAGGACATCCCAGACAGATCTAAGTTAGAATAACCAGTGTCCAACATACTGTCTCCTGTAGAATTAAAAAAGAAAAATATACATGGACACTTGTTTAAAATAGATCAGTAGATTTATATCCACTATACTCGTCGTGACCTCTGTCTGGGTGGAGAAGAACATCCCAGACAGATCGTGGTAAAATAAAACCTGTATTTAACATACTGTCCCCTGTAAAATCAAACAAAAAGAATCACAAAGTTAATTGATTTATATATTTTTAATCTAATTGTCAATAATAATACTGAGGTACTTCTAAGATAGACGGCTTTAGGTGCTGGGTAGAGCGATAATATTTATTTAGTTCAGCCGTAGAATCCCTGGTGTCTATCATACTGGCATCTGCAGAATTAGAGAAAATATATAACAGAGATAATAATCATTCATTTACATCAAATTAATCTTAATACTGAAGTACGTCTGAAATACATTGTTTAACGTGTTGATTCCTGTACGGAGAGATAAAAATAATACAAGACAACAAAACACTACACAATTCACATAGCATCCAAAATAATACAAGACAACAAAACATTACACAATTCACATAGCATCCTCTCTAGTATAACAATAAACAACAGACGTGTTACGCTTTTAAGCATGGTATTGTTGGGGGGGGGGGGGGGGGTTAAAGGTCATTTGAAATTTTAGAAAATATGAAAAAATGATATTTTAATATTTGTCCGAGACCGTGCCTTCAAACATGTATTACATGCAATACTAAGTAAATCATTAATAACGAGATAAGATATGGTGTTTCTGTGAATGTTTTAAGATGGTAGATTTCCTACTAGTTTTATAAAAATGTAAATGTGAAACGCGTTGAGGTCTTTTGAATTTGGCTTTTTAAGCTTTTTTATTTGAATATTTAACCGATCAAAATCTTTTTATCATCGAATTTTCGTAAACCTTTCGACATTTAGGATTAATGACGCACTGTAATTTTCCTATTCCGTGGTAGAAAAAATATAAATCATTGAAAATCAGACTATCATACTCTGTAAACTTTTTCCGTATTAGTTAAAATGTAATTTATCAAAAATTATCAAGAAACCCAAGCTAAATAGCAATGTTGAACAGATGTTATTATTGAATTTGTTTGTTAAAGAAAATTAAAATAATTTTTCTTGTACATAAAATGTATAATAAGAAATTTTATCTACTAGTATTTAAGTGGCAGTCCACTGAAAAACCAGGCAATAGGTGGCACATCTCATGTCATGAATTTTAATTATTTTTTGCATGTAGACTTAGTAAAGTAAGTGTTTACACATGAAAACATAAAAAAAAATTTAGTGGTCCTCTAGTCCATTTGGTAAATGCCTAATTTTAAATGCAAAAAGGTCAACATGAGGGTAAAAAAATTACTACGTTTTTATTTAGTTTTATATGCAACAGATACTCAGATGCTGAATGTGTCAATCAATATCATTTATAGCATAGACTCTTATCTTTTATTTTATAATGAATAAGACTCCAAATTATATTTCTTAAGAAAAAAAATATGTGGTCCAAAATTTAGTTTACAGGTGACTTTTTGAATTCAGTATCAAATTTTCGATACGTTATAAAATCCAATACATTACTATGACACATTTTTTCCTCATGTTAAAATACAAAGTTTAACTTTTGATTAATAAAATCTTGGGAACATTATATTGATTGTTATTGATTATTATTGTTGAACGCCGAGTCGGCAGTATTTCAGCCATATTTCGGCGACAGGAATATTGAGAGAAATAAAAGGAGTCAAATTTACCTTTTATCTATGATTTTTCCCAAATTAAACCGTATATTAAACTGGTTTGTTAATGTAGTGTATTATTAAGTAATCCGGAAATTATTTTTCCGTGTTCACGACATTCAAATCTTATTGTTTTTTTGCATGTTTTGGTTTTCACACTTAGTAATTTGTAAAAAAACACGTGTTTTTGTACATGCATTCCACACATTACTGAAATAGACAGTATTTCTATCTTCATTAAATTTGGCTCTTTTTTCCAATGTTGTTAAAAGATTACTTTTTTATTTTTTACCTGTTATATAGGTGGCAGGTGCCTTTAATAAATTGATTAATTTTGCATTATTTTCGATCGGGATCGGTAATTTCAACTTGGCTTTTAAATTTAGAAATATCTTCATTATAATTTATCACGAAAAAAATATGCTTTTTTTATTTCTTTTCAGTCAGTTTTCTGTTTTTAAATGAGTGTAACTTATAGATTCAATGTGTATATTAAAATTTTGATATTTATATAAAGATTACATGTAAATAACTGATTATTATCATTATTTCAAAAAATGTATTTGTACATGCATTATCGCAACATCTGAGAGCAACAATTTTCTAACTTCATTATCTTATTTCCAAGTAAAATTTCTTTTTTTATTTTAAAAAAAAAATTTATCAGTGACGAAAACTTGGCTAAATTGCAGAAAATATTTTTATGTTTAAACTATTTTAAATGTAAAAAGTTTTTTTTATTCAATCATTGCCTTATTAAAACAAATAATGTCCTCTTTTACAAATTTTCATTTTATATAAATAAGAAAATAACTGATATAGTGTTTAAATAAGAGCTGATATATCGCAAGTGCAAAAAGCATAAGGGGGAGTTCATGCAGTAATTATTTAAAAAATGTATTTTTAGAATTTTTCAGGGGGTATTCATGTTTAAACTTTATTTTAAATGTGAGTGTGTCCATTGTTTCAATCGCACTAATTAAAAAAAATTGATAATAATAAAGATAAATATATTTTCACTTTTTACAAATATCTTCAGTTTTAGTTTCAAATTATAAAATGTTGTCAGTAATCTAAAACAAATATATTTTTATAACACATTTTATAAGAATTTTTTTTTTTAAACACTTCCTTAATTATTCTTACGCAAATCATAGTAAATCAGATAAAATAAATAGTTTTTACAAATATCATGAAGTAAACATTTCATCACATGTAATAAAAGTGTTGTGTAAATCAAAACATCCAATTGTTTAAACTTTATAAGAATGTTTTATATAAAAATTAATTATTCGGCAAATCATAGTTACACAGAAAAAAAAAGTTTCAATCATTTATTTTTTTACTTATCAAAACGGAATTGTTTATTACATCTAAGAATTTTATATAAAAATGGATTCGGCAGAGTAGTTACACAGAAAAAAAGAAATCATTTAATTTTTTTTCTTTACATTTACGCAAAGAATTTATTAACTTCTCTGGAAAACTCGCAAAATTTCATTGTGACTCAATATTAGTCAGGTATATGACGTCACTGATAAATAAATGGAAACGTGATTTCAAACTGATTAATTAGCCAATTTTTATCTAAATTTTACGTTTGGGGGGCGAAAATTAATTATATTTTGAAAATAAATTAGTTTTTTTTTTGGTTTAATAATTTTCTAAATTGTATCGATTCTAACTTTTTCACTAGGATTCCGATAAAAATGTGTTTAGCAGATTTTACCAATGTCACGGGAGATAACTCTTGCATCACAAACTTCACAAAAACGTCTATATATTTTGCCAGAAAACTACTATCAAAATTGTTTTTCCACCCGATTTTATTTTTTAAAGAAAAAGATAAAATATTTATAGATTTTGTGAAGTGTGAAATATAATCCTGTTTAAAATGTATTAGAAATTACAGTTCTTTGTTTCTGACCTACATTATTCCTTTTGAACTACATTGATATTGTTTTTATTGATATTGTTTTTAATAAAATATCAAATATACGTCACATTCGATGTGCCGCCTATTAATACAATACTGCCTGGTTTTTCGATGGACTGCCTCTTAACAATAAAAAATTTAATATCTGCTGAATATGTGAATTGTACCTGCAAATAATATTCTGAAATATTAAACGTTTAATAAACGTGGAATCAAAAACGTATACAGAATATCAGAAAAAAAACATCTTTCCCTTTTTTTAAGAACTTTACAATCTTTAATACAGAAAAGAATAATCATGATGATATACATAATTTGAACCTAATTTTAAGAAATAACATGAATACACTTACCTAGGGTCCCCGTGGCAGGTCCTGCAAGAAAGAGTTGATATTTTCCTGCTTCGTCGGAGACAGAGAATCTATCGTATATTTCATACAGCGTTGTACCATTCTGGAGAGTGATGGACACATAAAGGGCCGAGTTTTCTTTTGTTAACAGATGGATAAGTTCATTTCCTGTATTATACCTGCCGCACGATTTTTTTTCAAACTTTGAGGGAATAAAAAGTTCCTATTTGAAAGCAATGTACACTTACCAACCCAAACATCCTGTTCCGGTGAACCAAAACCATTTTTATATTTCGTCCATGTCCTGTCAAAGTCCAGGGATCCAGTAATTCGTTTTTGTATTGCCTTTAAAGTTAACACGTATTGCAAATCATTTGTTTAAACAGCTGTGTGATCGATATGTTATGACATAATATGAAATTATTCATTTTTTCAATCTATATTCTGTTAATCAACAAAAACAAAAACATTGAGTGTGAATATGAATTGTACAATATACCCTTAAATAGAAATCATTTACATACCGTCCATCCCCCGTCCATTGTGGTCATATCGCAGTACGCCTGGACAGGACTGGTAATGGTTCCGTAAGGGTAGATTTCATACACACCTGTATTAAAGTATCCATCTGACTGAAGATCCTTACAATCTATTGGAATGACTAAAGCAGAAAAAAAAACTCACATTCCATAAAAGATAGCTAAAAAATAATACTGGAATCCTATTATTTATAGACAATGTACAGAAATAACTTATAGAAATAATACTGGAATCAATCTATGCATATACAAGAGGATATATTATAGCTCTTAAAATGATTAAGGTAATCTGTTATTAAAGCTAAGTTAGTTAACTTAATTAACATTAGTTAGTGAAGTACATTAACAAGTATATTCTTATTAGAGAAATTGAAGTGATAAGTATTAAGCGATAAAAAATTCATAATAATAATTTATATTGTGGCAAATGACAAAAAAACCCTGATATACATACAGTTTTGTGAGTAGTAACTCCAGCCATCCTCATAAGACACTCCTGACGTGAAATTTGTCTTGTGGGTGCGGCATTTCTTCATTTGAGGATTAAACCCATAGAAACTACACTCCCTTTGACATCGCGCTGCACACTCTATAACTGATGTAGACTTGTGTTCTCCTAAAAGGTCTTCATTTGATTTCTTATTATCCATTTCCAGATTTGCGGTGTATTTCCTCGAAATCATGGTAGACTGGCACACCGCAAAAAAGACCAAAACTAAAACAATTGCACAAAGAGCACCCATATCGTAATTTGTACTTTAAGCTACTGGCTGCGTTATTGGGTACCTGTAGAAATTTGTAATTTAGCATACAAAACGCAAAATATAAATAACAAAATAAACATCAATTACTGAAAATGATTGGCTAATGGTTACGTACTCCATTTCATTCATTAAAATATTGATTTGTTGAATCTGATGTATATTACCACAACTGTTGATTTTTTGATTCAAGATATTAAAATGAAAATGTGTTTGGGAATATTAAGGCTACAAACAAGTATTGCACTTGCCTATACAATATGATGTCAAAGTAAGCTATTGGATGTAAACTTAAGATATAAAAATTTCTTAAAATTAATATTTAGAAATGAATCAAAACATGCAAAAACTTTATATATACACAATCTTTTCGTGTCTGGGATTTATAAATAACGAACAGAATATTAATAAAAGATGGAAAGATGATTCTTCTAAATATAAACAGAATATTAATATAAGAAGTAAAGATGCTTCTTTTTGGACTTGGGGTATATAAATCAAATACATGACAATAAAAAGTAAAAGGAGAGTTGGTTATTTACTTTTTATTTTTATTTATACTATATGGCATTTTTATTTCATATATTCACCGACTAAAGCAAGTCTCCACTTAATTTCATTTTCAGTAATAAAAATATTAGGGGCTGGATTTAGTCGTCAGACAATATATAATTAATATATAATTAAAATGTTAATCATATTATAATTAATATATAAATCCATGAAAACAAAAGACCAATTCCAGTCTTCATTTCTTTACTTGTGTTTTGTGAGTGGGTGTGCCATAGGCAACTTAGTATGATATCAAATTAGAATAAAAACATCAAAAAACAAAACATTTAAGGATAGACTTTCTATATGGCAACGGCGCGTTGCCGTAGATGTGATACAGGGCTGTTATAATACAACATATTGCTTCTTTTCAGAAGGATATATAAATGAGATAACTTAAAATTTCCTTCAAACATAAAAAAAGATAAGCAGTATACATTACCTAGTTTATAGATATATTGTAATCAAAACACTTAATAGTAACATGCAAAATAAGAAAAAAAAATGGTGCCATTTCCAAAAATTAGTTCTATGACATAAATAAAAAAATATCAAATTTACATGTGAAAAAAAATGATGAGCACACATTTAGACATTGTCATAGAATACATCAAATACTAAGTCATTTCTAATCAATTACATGTAGGTTACCACTCATAGACATTGTCATAGACCTACATCAAATACTGAGTCATTTCAGATCAGGTACAGGTAGGATAAAACTCATACAAGCATTGTCATAGACCTACATAAAATACTCAGTCATTTCACATCAGTTACAGGTAGGTTAACAATCATGTAGACATTGTAATAAACTTACATCACTCAGCTACTGTGACCTGTATATAAGTGTATGATAAATGTATATAAATTTGGTGATAGCCAAGCTTTTTCTCTACGCTTCCTTTACAAATATTCTGTATCTATGAGAATATGTTGTCTAAAGCGTTCAAATATCAATGTTGTCATTCAATATTATATTTTTATGTGAGTTACAAATACTAGTGTAATATCTATAAACTCATGATGGATTCTCAGCAAATTTAAAATTTATCTAAATTATTTTATATTTAATGGAATTTCAATGTTTTGGAAAGAAATGTTGAGCTCTAGTACCAAATGGAAAAAAAATAAATAGATATCCGAAGAAAGTTGTTTTGACTACATAAGTAGCCCAAAACAAATGTTATCATTTATTCACTAATTGCCAAAATCATATCACATAACTTTTCCCGAAAAGAATAACATGATGTCTATTCATTTTTTTTTTGCATTTTTTCATTTTGATTTGTATTGTATTTTAATCAAATATGCAGTCGAAATTGTGCTAGATGTAATTGACTAGGGTAACTTGGTGTTAGAAGAATATAAAAAGTCTTTTAATAAAACTAGGAAACTAAATAAACTTGCAATACAATGCAATGACAAATTTTTTATTCAGCCAATGCAAGGATTTCATGACAATTCCTTAAGGAGGTATGCTACGCCAACTTTTTATTTGATAGATCTTTGAGTCAACTTTTTTAAACAATTGTTTCTGCATTGAAAGGACGACATTAGCTCTCAATTATTTTATATGATTTTTTTTGTATAAACATGGCTTTGCTGTTCTTGAGAAGAAGATTTTTAAATACTTTTCTTATCTATTTCTATGTGAAACTGTGATCGTCCCGAACTCTTTGAACAGACTTGAATTTACACTTCCCAAGGATAGTTTCCCATAAGTTCCATCGTTCCAGCCACAGTGGCTTTTCAGAAGAAGATTGTTAAAACATGCCAACTAATTTTCTCTAATACCCAATTATCTTACCTTAAAGTGGAATGTGGCCCTTCATTTGAACAAATTTGAATCCCCTTTACCCAAGGATGCTTTGTGACAAGTTCGGTTCAAATTGGCCCAGGGGTTCTGGAGAAGAAGTCGAAAATGTGAAAAGTTTACAGACGGTCAGACAGACAGCTAGACAGATGGACTACGGATGCAATGGGATGGAGAAAGCTCACGTCATCTTTCAGTTCAGGTGAGCTTAAATGGAGGTCACTTTCTACAGGTGATATAGTTCTGTCGTTTGTTTTTATCTAACCAGATAAGTGTTTAAAAATTATTTTACTATAAGACAATAATCCATTTGGAAGATATTTATAGTTTTCAGAGATACATTCTTAAATAGAAAGTTAGGATTTTTTTCGGGGCTGATGTGTACAACAGAGAAGCATATATTATTGCGTGTTTTGTTTTTATACATGCACATTCTAAAGATATCTCGGGTATATTGCTGTTACTCATGTCTGTCCGGTCGTCCGTCCGTTTGTCACACTTTTCTTCCCTGAACTCCTTTTACATTTTACTCAGAAGCCTAATCATCTTTTGGGAGATGGTTGGTGGTGTCATGTAGATGTGCGGTAAGATTTCGGTATTTTTATTTTGCCCGGGGTGTCGAAAGGGGGTCGAAAATGACTTTTTTATGCAAATTTCCCGTCTTCCTTGAACTCCTTCTACGTTTTAATCAGTAGCCTAATCATCTTTTGGGAGGTGTTGATGATGTCATGTAGATGTACAGTAAGGTTTTGGAGTTTTCATTTTGCACCAAGGGGTCAAATGGGGTCGAAAAATGACATTTTTTATGCAAATAGCCCCGTCTTCCCTTAACTTCTTCTACATTTCACTCAGCAGCCTAATCATCTTTTGGGAGATGATTGGTGGTGTCATGTAGATGTGCAGTAAGATTTCGGTATTTTGATTTTGCCCGGAGGGGGGTCAAATCAGTAGCATGATCATCTTTTAGGAGAGTTAAATATTTTGAAAATTAGGTAAAACATCAACATCATAGGGTAAAAAAATCGTAGCAAGCTGGAAAACATCTTGAATTCTTACGAGTAATGTGAAAGTCACATCTCTTCTCAATCAAAAGTTATAAGCAAATGCAATATTTTGAAAAGTAGGTTAAGCTTCAAGGTCAAGGTCACAGGTTCATGATTTATTTAGAGATGTCTTAGCATAGGTAATAATATACATGCATGTATAATATGAATTCTATCAAAATGATGAATTTGAGAAAATGTAATTTTTTTGCAAGTAGGTCAAAATTCAAGGTCATTGGTAAAAAAAAATCATGCCATTGTCACAGGTAGATACTGATTATACATATTTTTAAAACAAATGTCTTGTCTGTTCTCATTCAATAGATTTGACCGTGATGACCAAGGTTAAATTGACAGACTGACATACGGATGGACATATACTGATTTCTATGTGAAATGATTAAAATTGGCCCAGTGGTTGTAGAAAAGTTAAAAATTTTAAAAAGTGTCCACACAAACAGATGGACGACAGACGTATCGTGATAAGGAAACCCGAAAAACTCAAATGAGCTTAAAAACTTAGGATTCACAAGCATATTGAAAGGGTTAACATGGTTACAGTATTTGAAAAGTTTTTTTTTTTCATGCAATTTTTTGAGAAGCTGAAAATTTACGACATATGTATCCATTGTTGAGAAAATTGAACATTTCAGAAAACAGCATGATTGAAATAGTTCATCAAGGTGTTTTGAGCACAGATCTTTTGATCGCTTTAAAAAAAAGTGTGCGTGTAAAAAAAATAAAGGTATGGAACTTCTACACTGGGTACCTAATTTTGCTAAAAAAATATTTTTTTCTTCATTCTAAAGTCTAAAATTCTACTTTCAATTTAAATCTATTCAAAGATAAACATTCTTCAATCTACCAAACCTCATTCCGAAATTTCATATATTTCTTGAAATATTCTGAAATCAATTTCAAAAATGACCTACTTTTACTCGACATTAGCTTGGACCCCTGGTCATCAACATGTAAACAGACGGAGTTTGAAGTGCGGCGAAGAGTTGCATAGTATTTGCAAAATTTTTCAACAATTTAAAGTTGATTTCATACTCCAGATTTTAACGTTAGTTACATATTAATATACCCTTTGCGAAAAATTAATTTGAAAACGTCTACATCAACAACTACTGCCATGTTGATAATGAATGTAAATGAAGTCATGGTAGAACGAATTTTTCCCGGAATGCATTATAAACCTTTCGATTTTCAAAACAATTAGACCGATAAAATGTTGTTTGTGACTAAGTTACGCTATATGATCAAAATTAAGAAAAACCTTGTAACGCTCGAATGCAAATGAACAAATATTCATTGAGTTCAGAATAATTTCCGGGCTAACTTTGTCCTTTCGTTCTCGCTTTACAATTAATGAAGGCTCAAGCTGATGTCGAGTAAAGAAATTAATGTCAATTTGAGAATTGATTTCAGAATATCTCGAGATGTATAAGGAATTACGGAATGA
>NW_026927474.1:0-30295 GCF_032062105.1 Saccostrea cuccullata | reverse complement strand
TATACTACTTATTTAAGGTTTTTTTCCAAAAAGATACAAAATTGATGATTAGTGTATAGGAATTAAAGAAATGGGAATTGCAAGAAAATAAATTTGATAGAAATATTGTACAAGCTGTTGAAACTATTTTGTCTCTTGCATTTGATTTTAATTATTAAAGTTATTCCTAAACACCACTGATCTTATGCAAATAGACCTAACATCTCTATTGATAGCCATGACTTGACACAAGAGTGGTTATGTTATGGTTTGCGGTTTATAAAGTGCAAACTGCCCCAACCCATTTTATACCATATAAAATGGGTAGCTATTAAATTCATTCCTTAAATAACCATTCCCCAATTAAAGTTCAGGCTTTTTGATACTAGTATCATTGACAGCTGCTTTTTCAATAAAAATGGAACTCTTAAACTTACCTTGTCATTGGTCATTTGCAAAATTATTTTGTTAAAAAACATTCTGATTGTACACACAAGTACTCTAAGATGACATAAAAATGCCTTAGTTTCTGATTGACAATATGTAATGAGTTCTTTTGGATTTTGAGTAAGTCGGAGAGAAAACGAAACTCTGTAGAATCACGCTGGCAAATACATGGTACAGAAGCTTTCACTGAATCCCGAGTGATGTGAAGGTTCATTTGAATTCCCGCCCCCTCCACCTTAATTCAAAAATACTTTATCGCAAATATTCATAAATTAAAATCGATATAACTATATATTTATTTTTTCATATCAACAATACTACATGTATATCAATATGATTAAATATCTTGTTTTGATCAATATCTGAAAATCATTATATTATTTCAGTCGATAAAACTTAAAGCAATAAAATCTAATGAATAAAAGAAGTTGCCTTCAAATATGTAAATACATCTTAATACAACTTAAAATGTGTCTATAAATAAGGAGGTATATCACTGTATATGTTCATAAGACGATAAAATATTTAAGGAATAACTGTCTTATTTTTCGATTTCATGAAGTGATCAATTGTTTGGCTTGCGTGATCAATTGGATTGGCTTGTGTGATAATTTGCATAAACGCCGAAGGCGTTTATGCATAAAATTATCACACAAGCCAATCCATTGATCATCTTCATGAATTTGAAAAATAAGACAGTTATTCCTTATATTTACATGCTTTGATTCCGCCAATCCACGTGCTCCAAGCCTGCTTCTCTCTAGGTGTTGTCCTGCCCTGCGCGTGGTTTTTTTTTGGAACCGCGCCAAAACATTCATGAGGAAATCAATTACATTTACAATTGGTAATTTTATCTCGGACAAAGACATTGGAAATGTAAATATAAAATGACCAAATATAAAGACTGTATATGAAATGTATGAGTAAAGGACATTCTGTGTGTGGACACACTTCTTCTAAAAGCTGACACACTAGGAAAGTGTCTGCCGGAACTATTGTAGAAAAATGAGGAAGAGTAAGAACACTAAAGATTGACATGTTTGGAAGAAACAGTAGAGGAGTGTTACACACCCCAAATACAGGTTGTAAACTTCCAGACGAAAAATGTTGGAATGCTAGAATGTCACTTTGTTTCACAGCATCTACTCCTTTGGTGGTAGATTTAAGTGTAAAGAAGTGACAGGTTGGCTCGGAAGTATTGTTCTCCGATACTTGGTAGACATGGATTGCTCAGCCTGACAGATGCTGGGAAGCATCCGTTCTCTAAAATAGTAGATTTTAACGCTTTACAATATAAGAGAATGAAGTCGTCTTTGTTATCTCATTGAAAATGTGTTCATATACAAATCTATATTTTAAAAAGTCTAACATTTCTAGTGTTTCGCCGAACGGGGAAAAAAATCGATATTTGACCGCTGAATGAGATTTTGGACTGGTCGATGAGATGTCTGACAGCTTACGTCACAGAATGGGTAGAGCTTAATCTCATTTTCATTCAACAGTCGTGGACCTGATGTTACACCACGGAAGACAGTACGAAAACATGTATGTCAAAATAATGAAATTAAGTATATGAAAGGTATAACAAAACGGACGGAGTTCTCGGGTAAAGTGCGTTTTGTCGACCCTCGAACCAAACTGTCTCCCTTCGGCCTCAGACAAGCATTTTGCTTCCTGGGTCCAACAAAATGCATGTTGCCCTCGAACTCAGTCAATCAATAAATGTATATTGTTTATTCGAGAAACCATCCAACAACGCAATGGCCTAGTAAAGAACAATGAAAAATGCACAAAAAAGCAAATTTTCTGTAAAAGTTGAAAAATATACATTCTTCAAAATCATAGATTTTTTTTCCAAAAATGTCTATTGGCTTAATATTTTCACTTGGAAAACTTTCTCAATCATAAGCTCTCATTCGCGAAAGCGATGGGAAATTCAATCTCATTTGTCTGTTCGTCTGTCAGTCTGTAGTTCTGTCTGTCCGTCACAATCTTTAATCTTGGTCATACTTTTGAATGAGAAGAGATGTGGCTTTTATATTGAATTGAGGAAGAGCATAAACATTAATTTTTCAAGTGGAAACTAATAAACATATCTCACGATATATATAAGATGTTTAGTTCCATTATGATAAGCATTAGACAAATTGATGTATTAAACCATTAAATTCTGATGTAATATAATATATTGGTTATTTCAATGAATGACATTAATCAGGATCTTGTCCATTACCCAACACGATGCTGACTTCAATGTTGTGGCTCATTCAACTTGATTCTATAATAAGATGCTATTAAAGTGCATTTAGAAGAGTTTATATCATATACCTAGTAGTGTATCAGCCCTGATACAGGCGTTTTGGACTAGGCGAGACAGCGCCTTTTTTGCATGTCTCGCCCTCAGGGCTGATCTGTGTTTTCGGCCCGTCGTCAAGGGGCTGTCTCGCCCTCAAATTTCAAATAATTATTTCTGTTTTATTTGGGTGAATTAAGAGTAAAATTCATATTCTAGTAATAAAGAGAAACATTATATATCGAATCTTTAAAAAATATTTATTTATATTAGATTTTGAGAAAATTGTTTTTAAAAAGTGCGCCAAATGATAGTACTTGTGACGTAAGAGAGGTAACTCTTGTTTACTTCTAGGACAGCAACAAATCACATTTCGAAAAAATGGACGTTTATTTGCTCTGAGAGTAAGACAATACAAAGTTTTCATGCAAATGTGCCATTTTTTATTCTATACATATCGTAAACAAAACATACAGTTACTATAAATTTCAGATTTACAACTTGTAACGATTCGTTGAAGAAGTTGTAACCCCGGCTCGATCTAAAGTGAAAGTAGAATATTTTTAAAAGTTTTTTTTTTAGCTTTTTAAATCTTTGTTATCTATAATGTGCTTCGAAATGAATTGTTTCAAAACACCAGGGCTATTTTTTAATGACTAGACCAAGTAAATCTTTCTCTACATATGATTATTCGCTGTCAAGCAACATCTCCAAGAACATCTCGAAATAAAGAAAGATAACTCTAATTTTGTTACGACAAAATTATATAAACTTTTTGATTGAAACATATCTAAATGTTTGTTCTTTTCTTTGGTTTTAGATATATGATATAAACAACATCACACCACTGTTTTGATCTCGTCCCTGGTATCAGCCCTCGGATGGTCTCGGCCGCGCCCTCCGGGTTTGGGCCGATACCAACCGCTCGGGCTGATACCAGGGCCGAGATCAAAACAGCAGTGTGATATTCTATATGTATCAATTGGTATGTATGTACTTGTCAATGAGTGTGGTTTGTGACGTGTTTTAAAAAACTCTTGCGTCATAAGAGGTTTTTTTCTTTCATTTTTGACAATGTCTTCGTCAAAAAGATATTCATTATACACTATCGAAATATACCATAAGCGAAAAGAGTAAGCGAATTAACAGGCTCTATTTCGTCGAAATGACATTGAATGATTTGCTAAAATAATATTGAATTCTATAAACTCAAGCTTGACGAACAAATCATGTGTTGGTGATTAACTAATGCCCCCGTGTAGCAGCAGATCATGACCAAAGGTTAACATTTCTAAATTTAAGGTGCTTGCAAGTCAATCAACAAGGTCAATAGAGATATTAAATACTAGCTTATAGTACCCAAAGAAATGTGCATGTAAATTGTTTAGAAGCCTGTGAGGTATGACCAATGTTAAGGTTTTTCTAAAGTTTTGTCAAAATCCATGGTCAATGATAAAAGGTCTTGTCAAGGGAATTACTAATAATATTTGTGAAATAAGAAAGCTCTAGCCCTAACCGTTTATAAGATATGTCCATAGTTTTTTTTAAACAAAATTAGGTCTAACTCTAAGATAATGGTTCTACCAAACGAAATGTTTTATCATAAGGAGTAAATCTGTGAAATATGAAAGCCATCAACTAATCGGAAGTGATTGACAAAGTTAAAGTGTCTGCGGACAAGAAGACAGAATAATAATCCCCGATTGAAGCTCAAATATGAATATAATGACAAAGTCCATATTTTTCTAGTGTGAACCCCAAATCTTTTCTCCCGACAGAGGGTTAGATAAGCACTTGGTATGATATATTTTAAGCCAAAAACAAAAAACAAAACAAAACAAAAACAAAAAACAAAAAACAAAACAAAACAAAAAAAAAAAAAAAAAAAAAAAAAAAAAAAACAAACAAAAAAAAAAAAAACCAAAAAAAAAAACCAAACAAACAAGCAAAAACAAGATTTTAGAAAAAAAAGTGTTTTAGTCATTGTTTTCCTCTTGATTTTTTCCCTGATCTTTTGACTATTATACTTCAATTTGGCTTAAACTTTCGAAATGATAAAACGACGGTTTTCATATTTTACAGGTCTTTTCTTGCTTGCAACAGAGTTTTTTCTTGGTCACCAGTATATTTAAAACTTTAATTAGCCTTGACCTTGGAAGTTTGCAATTTTTTAAAAAACTTGGCCATAACTTTGAAATGGTTGGTGATAGAACTTTCGTATTTCACAAGTGCAATCATTGTGAAAACAAGATGTATACGAGGGTTGTTCGAAAAGTTCGTGGAAGAAGTCAATCTTCGTGTACTACTTTCAAGAAATTTAAAATAAGCACAATATCATGAGCAAAAAGTATTTGTTTTGTTGATGTGCAAAGTTTCATTTCATTCGATTTCACAGAAATCATTTTACGTCATTTTAAAATCATGTAACCGCGGAGCATTCTTAACGGCAATGTTACGTCAAAAACATAGCGTCAAGAATTTCTTTAAAATACTATCCATGTACCAGTATATTTCATACAGGATTGTTCAATCATCACTTATTAAAGTCTAGCGCTTGACATGTATTTTTCTAACAATTGTTCTCGTAGTATAATTTCATTTTTTAATTTCTTGTACCACTTATGTGTGCTTTCACAAAATCAGCAACTCTCAAGCGCACATATCTTTACATGACGTTCCAATTAAAAAAAAAGTTTTTGTTAACATTTTATCGGATAAAACATTTATTTACATATATTGTCCTCGTCTGATACAGAGTCTAAGTCACTCTAATACCGTCTGTATCATTTATAAACACATTCAAGACTTACTTGTGACATAATTTTTCATTTTCAGTTTATTCAGGATTTTTCTCGAGTAAAACACAAAATTAAATCGTTATGTTCAACAACGTCATTTTTTTTTGTCGCTTTCAATGAAGACTATCTATTTTCTCGAATTGATTTCTTTCAACTAAGCAAAATATTAATAACTTGGAATATAAAACAATGTAACTATTAGTTTAAATGTCTAGGATTTTCTCGGATTTTTTTTGGGCTCTATTTCACAGAGAATACGACTACAGACATAATCATATTTGTTTTGTGTATTGTTTGTGAATTACTAGATTTTGACCTGCTCTGCGATCCGATATTTGCAGTTTTTAAATTTTACTGGCATTTGAGAAATTTTAAAATTTTGAATTCAAATTAATTTGATTTCTTGTTAAAATATTTCTACCAATTTGGATAGCATATGACGTTAAATTAAACAAAAATATGACAAGCTTGTGAACTTTTTGAATAATCTTGTGACGTACTTTCTAAATACTGTACATATATATTCAAAATCTTAAAATGCATGTCATGATCTTGAAAAGTTAAAATCGTGTGAATATCTTAAATATCTTGTGAACTTTTCTTAAATGGAAATTAAATATACTGTATGTGTACATTAAAAAGTGGCTTCATATTTTAGCGGCTTTGGCACAGACAACAATACGCTAATTCATAAATACCGTTAAGAAAGCATTTACATATACACTACACTGAATAGACATGTGTATAGCGTTAATTTATGATTACGCCAACAACTCCATACTCATTGATTACGCTAAATTTTGAATACACCAAATTATGCACATTTATGTAAGTTTTAGTACCCGAAGTCTCACATGAAATACGATTGTGAAGTATGAAAACCCTAGCACCAGCTGTTCAAAAGTTATGGCCAATGAAGGGTTTTTGAAAGGTAAGTCAAACTCATGGGTCAAGGTCAATGGGTAAAAATTGTTTGTTTTTTAAGAAAGGTCTTGTCACAGGTATTACATATGTTAAGTATGAAAGCTCTAGCCCTATCCGTTTAAAAGTTATGGCCAAAGTTAAAGTTTGAAATTTTTGTGGAGAAATGGTCAAACTTCAAGGTGAAGGTCAAATTTGGTGAAACCTTAAGAAAGTTCCTGTCACAAGAAATACACATGTGTAATATGAAATTCATAGCTCCACCAAATCAAAAGTTATGGGCAACTTGGCAAGGTTAAAGATTTTGCGGACAAACAGAGACAGAGAGACAGCCCGACGACCAAAAACTATATACCCCCGAAGCTTCGATAACAGGGGCATAAAAATCAGCTACATGTACATGTAATAATGCATGCCACTGGAGTAAGGATCTCCCTTAGCAGGTATCCAGTGGATATCTTCGACATGACAATCCCAACAAACATATACTAGACGAAATTGCAAACGTAACACCCTCTATGCAATGCCAGGGGTCCTGAATCAATACGCTGTCGTTGGACCACTGGAAATTTGTTTGATATCTTAAGGCTTGCCTCTCGCATTGAGAAGAGAAGCACCAATCAAAAGCTTTCATAAAATAATTAGATAATGTAAACGGAAAGGATGCAGTTGACACCTCAAATACAGGTGTCACAATTTGTTTATCACAGAATGACTTAATTTTATAGGTTGAGAGATAATATTATAATTTTTCGAACAATGTCACTGATATAGATGAAATTTGCCAGGGTCCAACGGAAACGTGTTGACGCAGAACCCCTGGCATTGCAAAGATGGATTATTGTTTGAGAATAACAAAATTAGATCTTGTTAAGTTTTATTGATATTACATATATTAGTAGCTGCGCAGTTTGTATTTCACTACATGTACAAGTCTAAAATGGTTTTGATATCAACAACATATAAAGACAACATTTATTTCTACATATAGTATACATAAAAAATAAAAAAAAAAAACTTCTAGCAATTCAATGTTATGTTACATTCATACAGGAATTAGTTACAAAACATACTAACTTATGATAAAGCTATTTCCCTAAATACAAAATTAATGTGTTCTGTTTTTAAGCAAATAAAGTAGCTTATAAAATACAGGAGATATCTAGGAATCTAGGAATAATGCATATATATAATTATATATGTATATATAATGTTATTAAGCTGTGTCCAACCCAGATCTTATCTCGGAAAGCTTTTTAAACGGGGGAGCCACTGCATGTACTCAAAATGTGGGATACAAAATCTGCAATAGGTAACACGTCTTACTACAGATGGAGTAAATACATAAGGTCGGTTTCCTTTTTTCTTCTTTACAAAATCCATAATACCAAGCTAAAAAATTATCTGCAAAATATAAAATTCATTCTAAGGTGGATCGATCACTCACGGTCAGTTTGACACGAAGCCAGGCACATGTACACTGAAAATAAAGGCGACACATATAGACTACATCAATATACATGCATCTTTGAATAAAAAGAAATAGCTACATTGAAATTGATATCACCATTTTAAAGACAAAAATTGTTTTTGTTAAAGCAGTCCCTTTGGGGATACATTAAATTGTTTCAAGACTCACATATACGAGTTCATTAGAAGCTCCTTGATATTTTTTAAAAAAGTATGTGAATTCTGAATACATTCCTTTATTATCGAACGTTTTTACGACCTCTGCATTAAGAAACACTGTTGTATTGTTATTCTTTTACATTCTTCTATTATCGAACGTATTTACGACCTCTGCATTAGGAAACACTGTTGTATTGTTATTCTTGTACGAAACAAAACCAGGACAAGAATATCTGCCGTCTTGAATACAATGAATCTGTTCAAGGCTGGTCGTTCTTTAAAATAACACACTGTTGCAAAATATCAATTTTCATGTTATATGAAAAAAAATTAAGAAATGAAAAAAAGAGATTAATGTAGATTTCATGATCAGTGTGTACTGGTTCCAGCTGACAAAACGGGAAGCAACATTGTTTTTGTTCGAAAGGTTCAATTTTACTTCGTAATTTAGAGAAAGTGGGATTTAAGTCTTGAAGTAGTATTCCAACATATACTACATGCAGTAGCTCCTATTCTCAGGAGGAACTATTTCCAAAATATGCAACTTTAATCATTTTTAATCTTTCCAACAAGCAAAATGAATTTGAATTACTATACCTGTACCGGATTGCTAAACCTTATAAAAATCCTTACAAACAAAGAAATATAACGGATAAGAGTAAATGTTTTACCAAGCCTCGCCCTTTGCCCCTCACTTAAAGATACTTTAAGAGTGCTGTATAACAATAAAATTATCCTTAAGGAAGTGTTAATCAGATGTGGAAGCTCAAAGGTTTCAAGGAATTTTTTGCACAAAGTTTTAACAAAATCAATAACATGTATTCCGACTGGATTGGCATTTTTTAAATAAATATGATTACATGTATTGGAAAAATTGTTAAATATTACGAAATACACGAGTATTCTGAAGTTTCTCGTATAGTTTTTTAAGGTCTTCAAATAATCTTTAAATATTGAATGAGTACCAAATTAGCCCCGTTTTAAGTAGTTCCCATGGGTACCAAATTAGCCCCGTTTTAAGTAGACCTATTTTTGTATTCATATGAAGCAGAAATTATTCAAAATCTCAAACATGAGAAGAAAAGAATATTTAATGTGGCTTTTCATTGGATATTTAAATGTATCGACGATGTATCATCAATTAACGAGAGTTGCTTCCATTCACATGCCGATTCGAAATACTAGTATCCCAGTGAGTTTGAAAATAAAGATAAACAAGAATTCTGACATATCTGTTTTATATTTGGATAATTAAAAAAGGACACTGATCATGAAAAAAAAGCTTTATGATAAACCTGACGACTTTAACTTTTTAATCGTCAGCTTTCCTCACTTTTTGTAGTAACATGCCCCATTCACTTGCATATGGAGTTTAATCATGTCCCTCAAATGAGTCGATATGTACAAGATCATGTTCTACGTACGAACCATACTTAAACGAGACAAGCTATTGACAAACAATTTGAGAAAGACGAATAACAAAAATGTCGTGGTCATTTCTATGGTTCATAATGCCCTCTTTAACTATCTTTGAATATTGACAATTTTTGCTATACTCAGATGTTTAAATATTGAACGGATTTGTTTATACTCACCGGCTGTCTTCTTGTAAAATTCCGTGTCTATAAAGAAAGGATAAATAGAAATTATCATAAACATTTTTTGCGAGAGAGAGAGAGAGAGAGAGAGAGAGAGAGAGAGAGAGAGAGAGATTAGTTGGTATGATTACCTATTGCTGCCTTTCATGACGTCCATTACTGAAAAATCATTAAACCATGATATTACAATACTGTTGGAATTCTTATGTTTATTACGCCCTTTTTAACAGACCTACTTTTGTGCTTGTATGAAGCAATGTTTTATTTTCGAAAACTTCTTTTATATGTATACTTGTGACCTGTCTTCAATATATCGATGCTGTTTTATCATTAAATGATAAGAATTTAATATACATTTCCTTAAAGTGTTTCTTCTTGCCTTACGCAAGATTCTGAGCTATGAAATACGGAGACAACAAAGAGAACCCAAACTCGGAGGTATCCTTCGATCGTTCTATTCGATAATTTTACCTATTAATATTAGCACGTTCGCTAACATTATACTAGTATTTGTTACGTTCGAATTTTACTTCCTGACATAAAGAATTTGTCTTGTACGAGGGCTGTTCAATAAATAATGTCCTCGGTGCTCTGAAAGAAGCAAAAGACGCTTTTCAATTATTTAGTCTTCATGATTTTACTAATTAATCTCTTTTAAGTAAAATACATGTCCGTAACATTTGTTATCCAATTTCTGATTGTTTTAGAACTCATTTTTGGGTATGACCCTTAGTATACTGGAAAATGGCAGATCCAATGATTTCCCGGACCTGTTTCTTCCCTCTGAAAGGAGTTTTTTTCAAGTTTGGAAATAGAAACAAGTCAAAAGATCAAAGATCTGGCGAATATTGTTAATGTGAAAAAACATTTACTTTCTGTTATCCCGAAAACCCCTTTACTCTTCAGGGCATGCGGGCTTGGTTGCTATGTTGAAGAAATTCAATATAGTGGATTCCTGATTCTGGGTCCTTCCTCTAATAAACCTTTTGAATTTTTTGCAAAAAAAAAAAATTGCTTTTTAGACTCCACCAGATATTAAACTGTCTCTCCGAATACGAATTTAAACAACAATACCACTAATTTTTAAGAAAATTACATATAAATCTGTCTTTGTGCTCTTGAATACCTGTGCTTTTGTCAGACATTTGCCGTTTTTATCAAGTACATCTGATGATAAATTTTGTTTTGAGGGTTTTAATCAATAGATTCATGTTCCAATATCTTTTTGAAAATAAAACAAACGTGGATAACTAAAACTACTGATATTTTAAAATAATTGTTAAGAATTTCGTATATGTTTTTTGTTTTCACTCATTTTTCAAAATATAGGGTGACCTTTGAGTACCAAGCTTTTTTACCGTCAAACGTTTCTTAAAAACAGTGTAAACTACTCCCGATATGACGTCTATCAAATTTGCTATGTGTTTTAAAGTCAATCATACATCATCAAATATTAATTGCTGAAATTTGGCAACCAGTACATGTTATTATAATATTTGTTGGCAAGGAGGGTACCCATTTTTCATGTCCATTATAATTTTTTATCATTGAAATCCACCTACACTACTGTCTATAAAACAGGCATTGGTTGCCGTAAATGTCATATATTTCAATATATTTCTTTGGGATTTTTAACAAGTTTTACGGCAGCTATATGAAGCTTTTATTTTCACTCTAGTTTACTGATTCTTTACCATTCATTTATAATGCAGTGTCTCGAAAAGCCCTTGTTTACCAGCTTCTCACGATGGAACTATGTGATGAAAAGTGGTCACATAAACTGTTATAAATTCATGAAAGATTCAATAATGAGAGAAAGTTAAGTTTAATGTCATATGATATCTGTAATGTATGTTTTATTGTTCAGGACATTATTTATTGAACAGCCCTCGTATATGAGGAACGTTCAATAGATACTTTCATCGGTGCTCGGAAAGAAACAACAAGCGCTTTTCTATGACTTAGTCTTCATGATTAAAGTAAAATATTGTCATTTGATTAAAACAAATGTCCGTAACATTTTTTTCAATTTCTAATTGTTTTTAGAACACATTTTTAAGTATAACCCTTCGTATACTGGAATATTGCAGATCCCATGATTTCCTGTACTTGTTTAATTTTTCTTTCTGAAAGAGGTTTTTTCAAGTTTGGGAAATGAAACAAGTCAAAGGTTGAAAGTGCTAGCCAATATTGTTGTTGTGACCAAACATTAACTTTATTTTTATCCCCAGAACTTTTGTACGCTTCATGGCCTGTGGGTTCGGACGCTGTCATGAAGAAATTTAATGCAGTGAATTCCTGGCTTCTTCCTCTTATAAACCCTTCTTGTTTTTGTCAAAAAATTCGCTTTCTATACTTTTTCAGAATTTGAAATTACTCCCCCAATAACAATTTGAACAACAAGACCACTAATATTTAAGAAAATAGCATAAAAACTGTTTTGTGCTCTTACAATTCTTTGCTCTTTTCAGGCCTTTGCTGTTTTGTCAAGTGTATCTCAATGTCAATTTGTTTTGTGGGTTTAACAGGTCGAGGCCACTGACGTCAGCATAAATTTGCTTGTAAATTAGCTATCTGTTTTCTTTACCTACTGCTAAATGAGCCGTAATGCATTGTGGGCTACTACAAGTACTTAACTGTGTTGAAAATAAAGGGCAACTTGAATTGTCCCTTGCAAACTTATTTTAAATTCATTTTTGAGATTTGTGCAAGAAATATTTAAAATTATATATAATCCTTCACTTCTATGCTCATATTTACAAAATTTGCTTTATGAAGCTTTATATCAACTTATATTTCATCGATCTAATCCATTGTTCAAAGAGACGTACATGTAGGTGCTATCGTGTCAATAAAACATTGAATTGTTTTCACTTGATATACGTGTACATATTTGAAGCAGGTAGTGTATAGGTCCCTGGTTTTAGACAGCAGGAGAAGGTGTGCAATTATTATTTAACCCTCAATATTATCAGAACGTGTTTTATATACATGCAAACGTCAACGCGTTTGTACGGAATTTGAAGCAACTATTAATCATCTAGAACAACACCAATATCAAATGTGAGCATGGAGCAATGTCTTCTGAATATAATCTTTCAATTTCGGTCTGATAAAGTGATGTAGAAGCTCTACAGTTTTTCCGGTGACGAGTTAAATATTGTGCAGTAAACCAACGAAAATCACGTGTCACTATTCAATCGTAGTAGACTGTCATGCTTTGGAACTCATTCACTTGATTGGAGAACGGGTGTGACGAAGACATCGTCACGTGTTGAAGATTGCCTTCAATATAAGGGTAGTGATAATTTGTTGAATTTTTGCAAATATACATTGGTTGTTGTATGTCTTTGTCGCCAAGTATGGTACCCATTTTTGAAACCCATTATATCATTTTTGATCATTAAAATCAACCTGCTCATGTATGTAAAAAAAACCAGACATTGGTTGCTGTAAATTTCACATATTTCAGTTAATTGGGATTTTTAACAGTAATAATTTTACAGCAGCTTTATGGCGCGTTTAATTTCACTCTACTTAACTGATTCTTGACTACTCATTTTAAATGCAGTCTCTCGAGTAGCCCTTGTTTTCCAGCTTCTCACAATGGAACTCTGACGTTAAATAGTCAATTTAATCAAATTTGAACTATGCTTTAAATAATAATTTTAATTTTCTTTTGCTGATAATTTTAATAATCACTTGAAATAATCGGTATGAAATATTTGTACGTATTAACTTTTTTAAAAATTGGCAGAATGTATAGAGTTGTATTATAATAAGCTTTCTATGTATTTTATTTTTTATAAAATTTACATATAAAATGAAAATTGTACTCACATTTCTTGCAGAAAATTATCATTGGAACTTGCGCCTGATAAATGATTTCAAAATAGAATAAATTTAGTATACTGTAAGTAAAAAGAAACGCATACTAGCATAATAATAGCTTTTGACGTGAATAAGAGCTATTATTTTGAACGTATTTTACAAAATTCTATCAAACATTGAATTCAACTTTAATCAATAAGTTAACAAATCTTATATGATTTTGACTCATAATTCTTGAGTTATTGAAATCCATATGCCGATTCGCCCCAAAAGTGAAAGAAAGATTATCATTCTCTACTTTGCGCATCAGTAACAACCTTGTTTCTCATGTGCATTGAGTTCATCAGAGCATTTATCATTTTCATAAAAAGACTGTTTAACCCTTCTGAAAAGGAAGTCATAAGTTGGTCAAGAGTTGCATTGTAGAGCCTGCAAACCCTACTGTTCAGTTAATACCCCAGATTTTCGATTGTGAAAAAAATAGAATTAACGGAATACAGCTGATTTTGGTAAATGTAAAGAAAGTCTTGACAAACGGTTAATACTTGTTTATTATACTTGTTGATCATGCTAAAACATTAGGCACACGACGCACACATGAGTGAGAATGATTCCAGCGTGAAGTTGCCAAGCTCATGGACCAAATAAGAGCTATTGTTTTCCGTCAGTTTAGGGTGAATGATACGATTGTTATTACCGACTGTATTACCAAGGGCTTCTTTGGTTCGAAACATATGACGCTACTTTCTGACAACTAAAAAATTTTCTTTTGTGGGAAAAAACAGAACGCAAACTGCAGAACAAACATGTTGGTACCTTTTAATACACTTATGCAATTAAGAGGCCGTGTCAGTAACCATTTAGATTTACATGGAAAGTCAAAAATTTTGAATTGGGCAAAAACCACCCTAAAATATTTGAACAACAACAAAAAACACATTTGAGACAAATTTTACAAATTTATTCATCATCATTGGTTTCCATGGCAACAAATGTGATTTGCATAGTAAATTCTCAACGAAACATTGTAAAATAATACAAATTTAGACATATTTAAATGCAGAGGGGGGAACAATTGGAAGGTCTAAATTTGTTTTCTTATACTGAAATAATGAAAGATGCATCAGAAGAAAATATTTTTATGTCTGTAAGTATTTTTAAAAATTTTGATATGGTTGCTATGGCAACCGAAAAATGACAAGATTTTCATGATGGGAATATCCGTGGAAAATTAAGTTTTTCAAAAGTTGAATACTTAAAAACGCAACAACCGTGGATATTGTATGTCATACAAAGTTAAAGATATATCCCAATACTATGAAATTATAAAATAAAAATTGGTAGTCGGATGTCCCAATTTTTTTTTTCAGAAATCAAAATTTGCATTTTTTTCAAAACACTTTCAATGGATTTTCGCAAGTTTTGGCAATTTTTTTTTAATATTACAACAGATATTTAACAGTTAGATGCCATATCTACAGAAACATAGTACTTTAGAAAAATCTCCATAAAATGTACGACTTTTTTACAAAACAATAGGAAAAGAAATCTCCATAGCAACGGAATTTATACCCTAGCAACTGACTTGACTAGGATCGGCAAAACATATGAAACATACACCCAGGAAATTAAAGCCTCTCAAGTGGAATATTTGGGTCATGGCATCCTGATCAACTGTCAACCCTGTTGTACTTACCCCATCATATAAGTAATAATAAGTACCATTGCTCCACAATGTCTAATAGTTATACAATATAGTCAGAATGTGGACCAAATATGCAAAAACTTGACCATATATGACATAACAAAAGCCGAAGTTATATGTCAAAATGACGCAATGTTCAACCCAAAGGGACGCCAATGCTCTGTCTACTGGCTAATTTACATTGCTGTACCATGTTTATTATTCAAGTTATAAACCTAAAAACAACTAGAACTGTCCAAATGGGACAAAATACCCCCCGCTGGGTTTTTCAGAAGTGCTAAATCATGAATATTTTATGGATCTAAGAGAAGAGAGAAAAGCTGAAACATTTTAGTGCAAATGTAATTGCTCATTAATTTTTTTTATAAATGAAACGAAGGTGCAGCCTAAAAAATAGACTGAATGTATGGATCACACATGAATTATGAATTTTTTTTGTCAGTGACCTTGAACTTGCATAAATGACCTTGGTTTAAAGTCATGACAAGTTCTCAGGTCAAAGCAATGTTTGTGTAAAATGGGAACCTTTCAAGTTTATCCTTAAGAAAGATATGGACCAGACATGAATTATAATTTTTTTACTGTCTGTGCACTTGAACTTGGACAATTGACCTTGGGTCAAAGTCATGACACACCCTTATGTCATAAGTGATCTTTGTGTAAACAAGAAAGTATTTAAGTTTATCAATAAGAAAGATATGGACCAGGCACAAATTACCGTATAAGTGGAAATTTTAGCGAGACGCAAATTTAGCGATTTGTCACAAATTTTTATGTTATTTTAGTTTTTACACATTTATTACAAATAAAACGTGACATTAATTTTAGCGACTGCACACAATAATGCCAAAATTAAATCCTTATGGTATGAAGTTTTTCTTTTCAGTGACATTAAACTTACACAAAGAACCTTGGGTCAAGGTCATGACACATCCACAAGACAATAAGCGATTTTTGTGTAAAACAGGAACTTACCAAGTTTTTCCATAAGATAGATATGTACAAAACATGAATTAGGAACTTGTTGCTTTTATAACCTTGAACTTGCATAGATAACCTTGCATCAAGGTAATGATACATCCTAAGGTTATAAGGAATCTTTGTGTGAAATAGGAACTAACCAGTTTATCCATAAGCAATATATGGACCATGCACATATTAAGAAATTTTCCTTTCAGTGCCCTTGAACTTAAATAACCTTTGCTGAAGGTCATAAACCCTCTTTGTGTGAAGTAGTAGATTCAAGTTTATCCAAAATAAAGATATGTACCAAACATTTTACAATTTTTCTTTTAGTGACCTTGAACATGCACAGATGACCTTGGGTCAAGGTCATGACACACCCTTAGGTCATGAGGAATCTTTTTGTAAAATGGGAACTTACCAAGTTAATCCATAAGAAAGATATGGAACGGACACAAATAATGAAATTTTTCTTCCAGTGACCTTGAACTTCCCCAAATGACCTTGAGTCAAGGTCATGACACACTCTTAGGTCATGAGCAATCTTTGTATGGAGTAGTAGATTCTAATGTTCCTCCGTAAGAAAGATATGGACCGTACATGTTTGCACAGCTAGACAGATGGACGGACTGGATAGACAGACAGACAGACAAGCTGATTCCTATATACACCCCCCCAAACTTCGTTTACAGGGGGTATAATGAGAAGTCGTGTCTGTTAAACACAAGACGACCTTATACTTATTCAAATGAAAATAAACCTTAACATCAGCAAGGCTTGTGAAAATGTAGTTTACAGCAATTTTATATTTCAAGTTTTATCTTATTTTACTATCAAAGACCAATCAACTGGTCAAATATCAATGCTCACTAAAAGTATCACAGATATGAACGTAAAACAAGAGTTTTCCATTGAAAATGTGTGTCTCAGGAATGACATATCAAATTGTGACAGACAGATAGACTGATGGTCAGCTAGTCAGACTGACAGACAATGGAGAAGTGATCCCTAAGAGTCCCCTTGCTATGCAGGCGACACAACTAGGCACCATTACAGCATATCTTGTACCTGATTCTGAGACTGAATTTTTTCTGAAGTGTACAGTCAAATATTTTTCAGAAATATTTTGCTAGAAATAATAATATATCGTATAAGTGGAAATTTTAGCGAGATGCAAATTTAGCGATTTCTACCAAAGTCTGGTATTTTATTTTTAGCCAGAAGTAATTTTAGCGATTTTAAAATGTTTATTAAAGAAGCTATTACAAATAATAAGACATTAATTTTTAGCAATATTCAATTTTAGCGATGTCAGCACCCTCTCTAATAATGCCAAAATTAAATCCTTGCTAAAAATTCTACTTATACAGTATGTTCTTCAAAGTACATTTATGCACAGTAAACAAGAAGTATGACACATTTGATTTTAGATATTATCTATTTTAACCAACTAGAGCTAGAGCAGTATAATCCAAGTGTTGTCCACAGACAGATGGACAAACAAACAGGGTGATTCCTATATCCCCCTTCCAAAAACTTTGATATCAAAATCTTAAACTTAGTAAGAAAATGTTTTTTAGTTCACTGCTTTAAGAGCCATATCAGAAATCTGATTCAAATTGTTCATGTTCCCTTCAGCTGTCAAGTCATTTTCTTCACTTCAGTGTTAGACCTCTGCCTTTTCACCAATGGCATCAAGATACATAATCAAGGTCTTCCTTCTATGTAATGGACTATCTTCATGCTCTTGAGAATCCTGGCATTCAGATGACTTTCACAAGGTGTTTGGAAAAGTTGTCGTCTGAAGTTGATTCCACCTACAAAAGAAAGATACAAAATCAATCCAACTAACAACTTCATTTAAAACAAGTTCATTTTGACACAAATGTTACTCATGCTGAGACAGTGTTTCACAGCCCTGAACCAAAGTCACACCTTCAATGTCAAGGTCAAGGTAAAATTTGATGGAGTTTTCAGGTCTGTATTTCTATATGCCTCATGGAACAGCTTCATACTTGGCATACAATGCTCCTAATGATAAGGTGGTGTGCCATGACCCTAACACAATGTCAAACTTCAATGCTAAGGTCACAGTAGACTTCAATGAAATTGTCTTATCTGAAATGCATTTCATACCTGCCTCAAAAGCACAGCTTACATGACACAAATGTGCCTCATGATATCAGTCTTTAACAACCTTTGACAGAAGACCAGGTGAGCAATATGGGCCCATTTTATGCTTCTTGTCTGGGTTTAAAATATGAAGTTCATAGGTCAAATGGATTTAAGTTATTGAGTCACAATCCTTTCAAGTTTGAAGTTTCCAGGACATATAGCATTTGAGTTATCTCTCGACAAAGAAATGGATGAACAAAGTGATTACTGGTACTCTTTGAGGCTGGGCTCTTATGAACAAGCTGATGGTCAAAGTAGTTCTAAACAATTCAGTACATGTAAAAAAATTCAGTACAAACCTCTATTTGTTCCATATGCTTTGAATCTGGTTGTACTTCATGGTTATTTGGTAGTTCACATAGCAACTCATCATCATCATGATTCTCCTGAAAGTATTTCATATCTGTTTACAAATTTACATGACCCTACTGCATATAGTTGCTGATTCTTTATAATAAACAAGCTGATGCTAAAAGTAATTTAAAGCAAGATAAGTTTGTGAAACAGTATGCCCCCAGCGTCAACAAATATAGAAAAGCTAGTTTTAGCAAAAAGATCAAGATCTAAAGGTTACTAACGTTGGTGTAATTTAAAAGAACTTAATTAGTGGATTATGTATACAAAATATGATCTCACAGTTCAAAAGTCATGGTAAAGGTTAAAGCTGACAACAGATAGACAGAAAGGACAAACAAAAATATGTTCATGCTCTTTGGGCATAATAATTCAGTACATGTAAAAATTTCAATACAAACCTTTATTTGTTCCACATTAATTGGATCTGCTTGTACTTCATGGTTATTTGTTAGTTCACATTGCAACTGATTATCATCATGATTCTCCTGAAAATATTTTAGACCTGTTTACAAACTTACTTGAGCCTATAGCATATAGTGACTGGGATATGATATAAGACATTAAACTGGACAAAGGGGATACTCCAATTTAGTCTCACATTTTCAGAATTATTGTATTCAGAAATTGTGCCCAACCTGATCAAGGGCTTACTTTTTTGGGAAGTCAAAATTTCCTGTAGTTAAAATTCATAAATCCTGGTTCCCCTCCCCTCCACTTTAAGGGTCAGGAGCAAATTTTGAAACCAGAGTTGAGTCTGTTATCCTAGTTTCCCTTCCCCTTTTCAAATCAATATTAGCAACCTCACAGTTTTGTCATCTTGTTTTAGTGTAGCTGCAGAACTGTAGCTCTCCGAAAAAATATATATTGATAGACCTGAGATAATGAGGTATAGCGGGTATGGCTATGAATTTTTTTATGAAATATTGTTTGAAATATTACTTATCAAAAGAACACTAATATGCAGACACACACGATTGGAAATCTACCAATGTGACCTTATCAGTGATTGATGATTATGCTCTAAATAATAAAGTCTGAAATATCTGGCATTTTTCAGTTTTTTTTTTTTTTTTTAATATTTTCTGTGCCAGGAAAACGTCAGAACCAGCGCCATTACGAAAACTGGAAATTTCGCCATTTCCAGTCAGAGTTGATTTCCCATACCTGGGAACCGCATTAAATGCCGTTGTTACAATTTATCAATGGCACAATGCTTTTAGTACTTGACAATAACAATGAAAAGAAAATAATCACTCATCATTTCGATACAGGACTTGTATATTTTTTTTAATTTGTAAACGCACGAAATGAAAACAAATCTCGACAGTCAGAGAAAATGTTTCCATCGGATCATGGATCATATATTTACAAACAAACCATAAAAACTATATTGGTAAGTACTAGAGGCATTGTACTATTGATAAATTGTGAGTTTGACAAGTAATTGCAAGTATCGAAAATACACCCGAGAATGCCGCCTCTGCTTGGAATTCCAAGTTTTCGTAAAGGCGCCGGTTATGGCGTTTTCCTCGCACGTAAAATATAGAAATAGTTAAAAAGCCAAGAAAACGTCAGATATTTCGGACTATAAAGAGTACTTTTCAGTCACCTACAAACTCTTGATGCTGTCATGTCCTCTGTAACCACACAAGACCTGCTTTATACATCTTTACATGTTGTTTTTCTTCTGCGACTTCTGCTGCAACAGCAACTTTCTGTTCTTTATCAGCAGGAGAGTTCCACAAAAGGGAGATAATCGTTCACGCGTTTTCATATTTGTGGTACATTCTAAATCAAATTATTTGCTATAGAGTACCCAACTACCATTTTTTATTATTGGATTTATAACTTCAAAGCTCGTAGTTTCTATTGCATGTATGATTATGATAGAGTTTGGTTGCGTTTTCGTGTAAAATACTTATAAAAATCATGTTGATTTTACAGCATTTGGTAGAAACAAAGCAAAGTAGGCCCCAATGCTTTAAAATAAACATGGGAAAAATTAAATCTCCCATTTATATTGAAATTAAGAAAAACATAGTTTGATTCTGTAATTAATTTTGACAGGGTTATCAATAATCAAATTTCACACTTTTCAAGCATTAAAATCACCGTTGCTATGGTAACAAGGAAGATGTGACCCAAATAACTCATGTTTGAAAGGACATTCATCTATACTTCCATGAACCCAAATATTAAAGCAAAATATTTTTTTTCACATTCCACTCACTTTATATACAATACTCAATGGTTACTGACACGGCCTCTTAAATTACTAGACCAACTAAAACTTCCGTAAGCATTTTCATGAATTTAATGAAAAATTAATAAAATTTTTTTTAATCAAATTACATTTTAACGTTAAAGATTAAATGTCTGAAGATTTAGACCCTAACATTGTCAAGTTAATTTTTTTAAAAGTAAACTTCCAAATGTAAAGTAAAACTAGAATATTACATTACGATTACTTCAAGAATTTGGACGTCAAATTACAATTTCTAAAGCAATGCATTGCATTATCATTACTTTAGTAAAGTAATGCATTACAATTACCATTAATTTTGCTTTTATAAATCAGAATAAAACTTGGCTACAATTTTCATAAAATTTCAATTTTGATTTCAAGTACTTAAATTTATTACACTATCAGTATTTTTTTTATATTCATAGGCAGTTAAAAATTTTCAATTGTCAATAAGATAAATCATGTACAACATGCGCTTTTTGTGTAACTATTAACGTCATACTGCAATTTTTGGGCAAACAAAACCCTTCCTAAAAACTACGGTGTTATTAATATCTAAATTTATAAATTATAGTTATCTGGATGTAGTTTCTTGTGAGGAAAAATAACCAGAAGTCTCTGTCGAGACTGTAGCTCTACTGGTTTGTACTTATAATAAAGGATGAGAAAAGAAGCCATTGCCATCAGACCAAAACTGTTGAAGGAGTAGCGTTTTAAAGGAATTTCACAGACATTTCTATTTTTAGTAAAATGGCAACACTGTTCATAGAAATCAAAAACTGATGCATTTTTTTTATGTATCTTAGTGTAGTTTACTTGTGTGCAAATTTATATTGAAATCAGACCAAAACTTTAGAAGGAGTAGTGTTTTAAAGGATTTCACAGAAATTCTACTTTTAGTAACCATGGCAACACTGTTCAACCAAATCAAAAATCTGATGCTCTATTTTATGTATCTTAGAGTAGTCTACATGTGTGCCAGGTTATATTGAAATCAGACCAAAACTGTAGAAGGAGTAGCGTTTTAAAGGAATTCAAAGACATTTCTATTTTTAGTAACCATGGCAACACCGTTCATCGAAATCAAAATCCAATGCACTATTTTATGTATCTTAGTGTAGTCTACTTGTGTGCCAAGTAATATTGAAATCAGACCAAAACTGTAAAAGAAGTAGCGTTTTAAAGGAATTCACAGAAAATTCTAATTTTAGTAACCATGGCAACACCGTTCATCAAAATCAAAATCCGATGCACTATTTTATGTATCTTAGTGTAGTCTACTTGTGTGCCAAGTTATAATGAAATTAGACCAAAACTGTAGAAGAAGTAGCGTTTTAAAGGAATTCACAGAAAATTATATTTTTAGTAACCATGGCAACACCGTTCATTGAAATCAAAAACCGATGCACTATTTTATGTATCTTAGTGTAGTTTACTTGTGTGCCAAGTTATAATGAAATTAGACCAAAACTGTAGAAGAAGTAGTGTTTTAAAGGAATTCACAGAAAATTTTATTTTTAGTAACCATGGCAACACCGTTCATCGAAATCAAAAACCGATGCACTATTTTATGAATCTTAGTGTAGTCTACTTGTGTGCCAAGTTATAATGAAATTAGACCAAAACTGTAGAAGAAGTAGCGTTTTAAATGAATTCACAGAAAATTCTATTTTTAGTAACCATGGCAACACCGTTCATCGAAATCAAAAACCGATGCACTATTTTATGTATCTTAGTGTAGTCTACTTGTGTGCAAAGTTATATTAAAATCAAACCAAAACTGTAGGAGGAGTAGCGTTTTGAAAAATTGTTTACAGACAGACGGACAGACAGACAGACAGACAGACGGACGACGGACACCTTACTATCGCATAAGCTCTTCTGGTCTCTGACCAGTAGAGCTAAAAAACACTGAGACGCGTAAAAAAGGTTGTACAGTGAGCCTATTTTGCCTCGCTAAAGATAGTTCCTGTCTTCTTTTCCTTTTGATACAATGGATTGGAATGTGTTTATTTTATTTAAACAGTCACAGGTATTCGGATACCTAAATTCGGGGGGTAAATTGAAATTCTTGCTAACAAAGAAAATTTCTCAATCGTCTTCTTTCATATGAAAAAATCCATCTATAGTTGACTCAATCCACGAAAACCAGTCTTTTAGCGTAGGCTTTTTCCCTCTAAAATCCTTCCCTCCACGAAACTTGCTCTTGAGTGGATTCCCCCTCCCTGAGAATAGGCTCCAAATAAGCATTTCCCTACAGAAATCCTACACCAGATTCAATTTTCCAGGGGGAATCCTACTCTGCGTAGTAGTTATAGAGTGCAATTATTTCCTCCAGAGCCTATTTCCCTCAATAAAATATGATACCTGTTCACATGTAATAGAAATAAGGAGGGAGGACATACTGTTGAAAGTGCTACTTCTTCAAAATGGTGGCCAGATATTGTTACATACGAGACATGAAAATGAAAATTTTATATCTCATTTTTTTCAGTGATCGATAGTGATTTGAGGTTCAAAAGTAAAAACTTAATTTTTTTATGATCAAGTGCTCAGAGTTGCATTGATTAAGCTGTGTTGGGGAAATTAGGAGGAGTGTAGAGAAAAGTATAGACTCCATGATTTCAAATATATGCTAAGAAAATTCTTACTCTAATTAAGCAGCATACATGTAGATAAAAAAGACCAATTGAGCGTGTCGTTTATCTTTTTCAAAAAAAAAAATATTGCGGCTGTGATTTATATTGGCTCCGTAAAAAAAATCCTACTTTGAGAAAATAAAGAGGGAGATATTTTGATCTGGTGTGGGGAATATCCTAGAGTACAATTTCTAGGGGGGAAGTTGGCTATATTGCATATTCTACTCTACAAATTAACACCGTCGTTTTCCCTTAAATTCTTTTCATGGACATATTACTTTAAAAAAAAAAATAAAATCGGAGAACTCTGATCAACATAACGGAGGAGAATTTAAAAAACTCTACTTTTTCACAAACGAAACACATGCGATTTTAAGTATAATTAAACCTGGTAGTTTTATTTAATAAATAAAAGATAATATCAGTTACCTTTTTTAAATGTATTGCGCAGTTTCCAACAAACCATCATGACAATAAGAATTGCTAAAGCAAGAGCAGCAAGACAATTAGCCACAATCATTCCTGTTTTTTCTTGAACAACTTCTGTGATTATCTGCCGTACATGACCTGTTTCATCTGTATATGTTTCCTCCTTATTTCCTTCGGATGAAGTATGTGTCGTCACCACTGCCTCTGTTGTTGAAATATCATCTTGTGATGTTTGTGATGACTTTGATGTTTTTGTAGATGAAGTCGCTTTAGTACAAAAAAGTTAATGGAATTAGTTAATGTTACCTGCCTAAACGCGCACTTTAATACGAATGAATAAGTTTGTTACTCTTTTTTCTTCTTCAAATATTTCAATTTTTCGAGTGACACATTGGTTAGAGACATGTTCCATGAGCCCGGAGTAAGGTTAAACTTATATTATATGTGATACTATAAATCGACATATCGTGCTGACAAAATTGATCTCCACTACTCAAAGTCCGTAAGTACCGACTCCAGGTTTAAAGTAACCCACCATCGGTAACAGGCAAGTGGTGGCTTCTCTATAGGAGTGACAAAACATCGAAGGGAGTTAAATAAACAAATGTAAAACAAAAGATTAATGGAAAAGGTTTAATCGAAAATGTGTAAGAAAGTGGAGACATGGTATGTAAAGAGTTTATGTTGCATGTACTTCTAATTTTTTTTTCACTCTTCATCACAAAAATGTGAAATATCTTCAATCTCAATACAGGTCATTCAAAATGTATATATTCAATAAGGAATTCTATATACAATTTTGGCATTAAATTTATTGGAAAAAAAAAAAAAAAAAAAATATATATATATATATATATATATATATATATATATATATATATATATATATATATATATATATATATATATATATCTGTGTGTTTAAATGATCGATTAATGTTTTACGCCGAATCGGCAATATTTCAGCCATATATCTGTGTGTGTTTAAATAATGCACTGCTTATTTATCATACATAATAATTCGAGAAAAAACTCGGAATTGTAAATTCATATATCAGGCTAAACAATGCACTGCTGATCATACATTCTAAATCAAGAAATAAGAGGCCCATGGGCAACATCGCTCACCTGAGCATTGTGGTTAACATTAAAGCAGAAATTAGTTTATTGTTGAAAAGTTCAAACCCAAAAGTAGTCCCAACCATTCCTTAAAAGGGGGAGAGGATATGATTTGCACAAACTTAAATCTACACTACCTGAGAATTCTTCATATAAATACATGTATGACTAATCATGGGCTTGCTATTCTTGAGAAGATTTATAAAGAATTTTAGTTATTTTACCATAAATTTCTATGTTAAACTTTGGTCAGCCAGTGTGGCCCCACCCAACCCCCGGGGGACATGATTTGAAAAAATTGAATCTACACTAACTGAGGATGCTTCCATAAAAATTTGATCCATCATGGCCTTGCTATTCTTCATATTTTTTTTAAAAAAAAAAAATCATTTATGTTTCTATGTAAAACTTTGGTTGGCAACTGTGGCCCCGCCCAACCCCCGGGGGTCATGATTTGAACAAACTTGAATCTGCATATCCAGAGGATGCTTCCATATAAATATGATCAATTATGGCTTTATTATTTTTGAGAAGAAGATTTTTAAAGAATTCTCCTATATATTTTTATGTAAAACTTTGGTCGGCCATTGTGGCCTATGCCCGGGGTCATGATTTGAACAAATTTGGATCTTCACTAACTGAGGATGCTTCCATATAAATTGATCAATAATTGCTTTGTTATTTTTGAGAAGATTTTTAAAGAATTTTCCTATATATTTCAATGTAAAAGTTTGGTCGGCCATTGTGGCCCCGCCCAACCCCCAGGGGTCATGATTTGATCAAACTTGAATCTACATTACCTAAGGATGTTTTCCATTAAATTCATCTTTCTTGGCCCAGTGGTTCTTTTTTAAATGCCATTAATTTTTCATTAATTCATAATTAACTCCCCTTGAAAGAGGGCATGGTCCTTTATTTTAACAAACTTGAATCCCCTTCACCTAAGGATACTTTGTGGCAAGTTTGGTTGAAATTGGCCCAGTAGTTCTTGAGAAGAAGATGAAAATGTGAAAAGTTTACAGACAGACAGGCAGATGGACATATAGACAGGCAGACGGACTGTAGACAAAATGTGATCAGAAAAGCTTACTAAAGCTTTCATCTCAGGAGAACTAAAAACTCTGAATTGTAAAATTTGCTTTGATTTTAGTTTGTAAGGTTGTTTACTGATTTCTTTAATGTCCCTCTCGAGAATGTTCACTCATATTGAGTCCCACTATTACCGATGGAGGAGAAGATACAATCGGTTATAAGTGTCTCAAACAATCTAAATTACTTAAGTGACTCATGTGTACACATTGGTTAATGAACGTACGTGTAAACAATGGTCGAAGACAAATGACACCTATATCAGGCGACGATCTGGAATAGAGGTCCGTTCCACTTATTGTAAATGAACAGTCGCGAATTGACGTTTCATGCCCTGTGCAATTCAAATCTCGAATCCAGACCGGCCCTCTTCCTTGTAGATAAGTCCCATTAGTGATTGCTTCTCCGCTGAAATATAAAGGAAATCAAAGTACAGCTTTAAGCATTTATAGACATGAAATAATTAAAATTCCGAGGATGTAAAAATACACAATGCAGGTATGTAACACGAAAATCGAATAAATAACGAATAATGTATCAAAAATCAAATTTTTGCTTTGATTTCCTTTACTTTCAGGAATATTTTAAAACACAACTGAAACAAAGCATTGAATAGTCAGTGTAGGGGCTAAAATTTTGCATGAAATCATTAGAAAAACCAAAGGAAATAAGTATAGAATGTGAGAAATTTACAGATAGACGTTTGCCAGACCAACAGAAAAGCTAAATTTAGCTTTTAAATCATTAGTAAGGCTAAAATAAAGACCAGGAAAAAATTCTGTCTATAGATACAGTATTGATGAACAAAAATAGGCAAGTCTAAACGCATAAGGGAACTTCATTGCGGGTTATCAAATCTCATTATTCCTACTTAACTGATTTTCATTGCATATGCATGTAGCTATTGATTGATATTATTTTCCGAAAAAAGATAGTGCTTTATCGATTGTTTTTAGTCGCAATGCAATAATTTGTGATTTTGTGGGAACACTTCGTGCACTTTACAAGATCTAGCACACTCACCCAGTTGTTCAGAAATTGACTATTGCTTTAAATTTTATACATGATTTAATTTTTGTTTTTTGTGCTTTATAGATCTACTGTTACAATACGTACGATTGAAATCCTAGTTGGGTACAGATAACTTGAGCGTTTTTGCCAGATGGCCAGACGCTGGAGGATGAAATACTTCCCCAGGTTCCTCCTACTGATATTTCTACTCGACCTCTGTCGTACTGACCATCTGATAAACGGACTGCATAATCGTCCATACCTGTAAGTAAACGATATTAAAAACGGAACATTGTCATCAAATTCATGATACATTACTGGTATGACACTCACACATAGAGAAATTCTTGTTGATCAGTATAAATAGTCTATAGATTAAAAACCTCTTTTGTTGTTTTGAGTTTTTACATCGTACTTTACGGTCAAGGTTTAAAGGCCAGTACTTTTGTATTGTATTTTGTATAGTAAAAAAATCCCTATAATAATGTTTTCGGTTTCAATCATTGTGATTATTGTTCAAGTATAGATAGTGCTGTAGCATGAACAGTGTATGTTGCTTTTTCTTTATACATTGAGATTTAAGGTATTTCCATCCTCTTATGATGTCATAAGTTTTTGCAACAACTGTTTTTATATAAATTTAAATTCATGCCAAGTAGACTAATAATTTTTATAAGATTACTTTTCAGTAGATATGTGTGATGCTAAATAATGTTAAGTAAAAGAATCTAAAAAAATGTTTATTTTCCTTTTTAATCAATTATTCGATTTTTTAAAAATGTTGACAAGGGCAATAACTCCTTACCGGGTATCTTCATTCAGACATTTATTCACAATTCAAATGTATCTCAGACACAGCAAGTGTTTCGGAATTTTTCAGCATCAGAATTATGCATTTGAACCAGTTTTTACATAATTTTTGTCATAATGTTTACGAAAAATGTACAATTTTTTTATGTTGACATAAACTTCTGTTTATTTATGTCTCCTTTCCTAAATAATATGGCGACCTACATGTATATATTTTTTGCAATAATTAGAAAATTTAAGCTGTAATAAATTAAAATAAATGCAGGTTTTGAACTTTGAACCATTAAAATTATGACGGTGGAAAAACCTTAAATACATATGTATGAAAATAAAACTTTTTTACGTTAAGGATAAACTCTAAAGCATGTTTCACTATTTCCGCTGCAAAATACAAACGTATGTCGCAAATAAGTTCTTTACATTAAAAATAATAAGGACCACAAGAAAAACTTTTCCTTGATACATGTACACACTTGTAAAGTGGTAATTTATTTTTCATCAAAATTGTATACTACATTTATTCAAAGAATAATGCTTTTTTTGGTGTGAATATCTGGGTTGACAATCGAAATTGAAAATTAACGTTAAAAATTCAAAATAACAAATGCTTTAACTTGACGTGTCGTCCCAAAACAGTCCTGGTATATAATTATATATTTTTGTGCATGATTGCGCTTTCCTCTACCCTCACCCAAGCACCATGTTCTGAAGAAAATATCTTTTTTTAAATATCAAATTCCTTCTAGACATTTTATTATTGAGGACAAGATTTCAAGATTGGTTGTATTCCAAATAATTTTTAGACTTAATGCACCTCTGATATAGGGCCCAACTTAGCACCGCGCCCTTGATTTAAATGGTCGTTGAATGGTAATGTGAAAATGACCACGTTTCAATTAAGATCTTCAGATTTTTTCTCTCCAAGTTCCCTACAAAAGAGAGCATAACAGTAACTGACAAGATTTGAAATATGCAGCTTACACTCTTTTCATCTCTTATACTTCATAAAATGTGTCGATAGAGAGCGAAAATTCGCCGTTTTCAAGCAAACATTAGATTTTCATCTTCGATCGAATCACTTTATCTTTTCTTATACGAATTAGTGTCACAAACAAATACGAAATAATTTGGAAGTATGGAGGCGTACAAGGCGATGTCAATCCCCAGCTCTGAGAAAGGACATTTCTCATTTCTAAAAGTTCATGAAAGCGATACTCGTTTATATATATTTTAAAATATATATGATTTATAGAATCTTTTACACATTTAATTCTGTATTTCATAGTTTTAATATTCTATTTATTTAATATTTTACTTTTCACTCATATTTTCTAGTTCAAATTAACTGGCGAGAGTCAGCGAGACTACAGAGGTAGTGACTAGCACGCAGAGACATGGTAAACAAAGAAATTACGTTTTGTTTCTATTTTTGACACCCTATATAATATCTGTGGAAATATACTTCAATTTCATTTGAATTCAATCAACTTTAATATATATATATATATATATATATATATATATATATATATATATATATATATATATATATATATATATATATATATATATATATAGGTATATGAGGTTGTTTGTGGGCACTGAGCTTCTAAGCTGGTTTGTGGGATCTCGCATTTCTACATTGCATAGCTATGCCATATTCATGATTTAGGCGTTATATATGGTCCTTATATAATATATAATATAATTTTTGAGTTAATATTATAAATATTGTATATAATTGTGGGTCAAAACGTTCATATATATAGAGCATTGTGGGATAAACTATATACATCGCACAATGCTCTTCATATATTAATTCTATGACCCACAATATTATTTTATGCTATATAATTATATTATTTGCTGTAATTTACAATGAAAAAACATTAGAATTAATGTTTGATAAAATATCAATAAATATATTCATGTATGTATATTTACTAATGTACAAAGTAGAATAATCCATTAGGAACAGTTTCGCTGATTTCAATATAACATTTTCATATTGAATAATGATTTATTTATAATAATCTTAACAAGATATTCTTTGGATATTCTCTCTCGCAATGTAATTCATACAATCAACTGCCCAACAATGTTATATTTATATAGTGACCCACAAACAGCGATGGTCACTACATTTATTATACATAGAGTGGCCCACAATCATGTATAATCACATGCGGTATATTCGTCCCACAATTCATTATATACATATAAACAGTGACCCACAGTTTTAACTAACTGCAATATA
>NW_026927473.1:0-30407 GCF_032062105.1 Saccostrea cuccullata | reverse complement strand
TAAAAGTATGATTACAGACTGCTCAATCTTTACAGTTAAAATATTTTTGTTATTTTATAATTACATTATTATTTCATGTACTTATGCATACGACAAAAGTTAGAATTATCCTTTCATTTCCCTTTTTCTTCTTTCTTTTGAATGTAAGTGTATTAGTATGAGTATATGAATAATTGTATTGATGTAAGTTAAAAACTACATATCCCTAATTAAATTCAGTTGTAGGGGTATGCAAAATTCTGACAGCATATAAGCATATGAAAAAAATGATGTGACGTATAAACTGTGGCCCCCTGTGTCATTCGGTGGTAGCACAAAAAATCCCTTTCTGCTCAATTGCCAGTGATGCGTATTTATTTGAAGTCCTCTGTCGGCAAGTGTGTACCTCAATTTGAGTGAAAAAAAATCTGAAGAGGGAGATTGACATTAAAGGAAAATAAAAACTTAGTAAGATTCAATCAGAATTTTTAAAAATAGAATTTAATAAAGGTTCTGGTTTTCGTATGTTTTAAATGCATATATCTACATGTACTTCACTATGGTTTACTTGTCTTTCCAAAGTAACTACATGTACTTTCTTGATTAGCGTTGTTTGCAGTTAACACGTCACGAGAACTTTGTAAATACGATAAGTCGATTACTAGTTCAGTCCTTTTATCCAGCAACAGGAATGATTACTTGGTACCTACCGAACACTTGAGCGCACTATTTCAAGCTAAATTGCTATGCAAGAAAATACTCTAAATTTATATATCTTTTTGACCGAGACAGGATATCAACAAATAAATTGATGTTATGAGGTTTTCAACATTTTCCTTTATGGCCAAAATTGTGCAGGATTTGGCCGATAAAAAACTTTTGTAGGGTCTTTTTTTTTTTTTACTGAAATGCATTGAATTCTTTTAGACGACTGAAACTTAATACACGTACGTACATTATTCGCGATATCTTTTATCCGCGATTCTTCAGTTTGTAATCCATCCGTGACTACTAATTTTCGTGAGTGAGGAAACATTCTACAAAATATATAGTTGCGTGTACATTGTAAAGAAGATTACCAGACTCGCGTATATTTCTTCTCAGTGAATATGAATTGATTGATAGTACTTTGTTTTCGGAAAATATGAAAAGCTCACCTTGTGTTTGACCGTGCGGTTTTTAATCCTCCAAGACATCTGACGATATTTATTGTGCTTTCGGGGGTCCTGTATACTTGCCTTAATCAAAATTTGTATTATTCATAGGCTTAATGATACCATTTCATTTTTCCGGTTCTAACGGATGAAATCCACCTTAGACAAGATTTTGTCTATGTTCTTTTAATAAAATGTTTTAATTTGGAGGACTAAATGAAACAAAATGCAAACTTTTTCCATAATTCATCGGCATAAACTCACATACATATCAGCCCAAATTCTAGCATTAGAAGAAAAATGAGGAAAATCCTTAGAAAGGTCATAAGTAGGGCTGGGTATTGGCCCGAGATTTCGTATTGCGATATATTGCGATATTTTAAACTGTATTGCGATATGTATTGCAATATTTTCAATGTAATTTAAATGGCATTTTCTTACTATATTTACTCTAATTTACATGCAGAATGTACATAACTATGATAAGTAACCAACACAGAAAAAAATCTTGTTGATTTCATTTAAGTTATGCTCGGAAATGTTCCCAAAAACAACTTCTGTCTTACTATTTGGCTTAATAACAAACTTTCATAAGTCCATTTTTATATTTAATGACATAATTCCTTAATCTAAGCATATTGCCAATATATCGATATTACAAAATCGTATTGCGATACGATATTTTTTATCATTGTATCGCAATATATTGAAATATAGATATTATTGCCCAGCCCTAGTCATAAGTCCTTCTAAAATGCTTTGAAGCGGACGAAATGCAAACTGAAACTTGTCATGATACATTCACCTACCAAAGATTCTAGCTAATTGCCTGAAAGCATTTTGAAAAAAAAATGTAGAAAACCAAGTGAAACAGACTAACAGACAGGTAGACTGAGGAACAGACAGACGGACATAGGGATGTAGGGAAACGAAGAGTATGAACACCTTTAATGCCCCCTGGTTTCATCGGTAGGGAATTATTAATTAGTCTGCTGTGTGCATATCATCTTGAACGGATGCAATGTATACTTTTGTACATTTATTAAAAATACAACATAAAAAGCATTCTGGTTGGTTAATTTAAGATCAAGATCTAGTAAATGAAAGATGCCTACAAATTCATCAAATTTGAGAAATAAATTCCTTTGATGATGCTTTATAACTTTAGCTTGGTCAAATAAGGTGTTCCGGGGTATAATTTGTAGCTTAAACAAGATGAAAAAACACATTTTTAACTGTCATTTTCAATGTAAAATTAAGAAAACCAGTCATGAATATTGGAGTTTTTTTTCATACTGGATAAAGGAAATGCATCCAGATTGCCTACAGTCTCTCACAAATAATACATTGTATCTTTTAGGCCTCTTCTTTAAAATGATATCAAATTTAATATAGGTATCGGGATTACTTTTCATATGATTTCAAATTGAATGCCATGAAAATACCCTATTTTCTACATAATTCTGCTAAAGCCGTAAAGTATGGGAATGAGAAAGTTGAAATTGATTATGACGTCATAAAGGACTTAGCACCAAAAAATTAGTCTAAAGTCATTTACTAGATCTTGACCTTAACTTTTAATTATGATTAGCCGGTAGGTATATAGAATATCACTTTGTTTCCCTAACAGACAATGTGACTTTTACCTTTTACTTTTGATTGGATAGAATTTTAATCAGCATATTGTTCTTTTTAGACAACCTTTGATGAATTTCAACAATCATTTTATAAAATACCTTATTCAAGTAATTTTCTGTGCTAATTTAAAAAAGCGTCTTCAAAATTACATGTCACAATGAATGCAAATGTTGAGTATAAAAGCAAATTGTTCAAAAGTTATGGCCAAGGTTAAAGTTTGCTGTTCCCATGCTAGGTCAAGTTCAAGAGGTCAAATATGGCGTTGCCCAAAGAAAGGTCATGTAACAAAGAATACATCTGTGAAATATGAAAGTCATAGCTCAACCCGGTCAAACGTTATGGGCAAGGTTAACGTTTTTGAGGACAAACAGACAAACAGAGGGACAGACAGAACAAAAGATTTATACCCCGAATATTCGATTACGGGGGGGACGGGGGCAGAAAAATTAATGAAATAGCAGTCATTATGTACCATAATAATTGCAAGTTAAATCACTATCAAAGGGTAAAGGGACACTGTTGCCAATTTAAATTTTAAAAAAAGTTTTAATTTATCAGGAAATGACATCAGAGGGCAGTCTTTTTTCTAAGTAATGTTTTCCTTTTGTTATATAATTTTAAATATTATCAAGTACAAATTCAAAGCTTCTATGAGGAAATCATTCTTTGAGGCTTCATAAGTGACGTATTTCTGCCACGGTAGCTCTGTCGGTACGGCGCCTTCGTGATGGTAGGGTTGTGGTTTTGATCTAAGACCGCGACTGTCTAATCCCCATTTTCAAAAGTGAGTTATCTCCCCTCAGAATCGGAACTCTTCTACACTAGCCTAACTTCCGCGGACTACGCAATACGATAATCCAACAAAATAGTGATCAACTTACACGCTGTATTTTAAAATTTAAGAGAAGGAAACGGTTTGCATTTTTCTAAAATAATAAATTATTTTATAAACGGTCTGTTAGCCCCCTCCCTTTTCTAGAAAGCTATACGAATTAGCCAGGCACGTAGCATCGTCTTTAAAAGTTGGGGGGGGGTAGCCAAAGAAATATTTTTTTTTAACCTGGAAAAGTTGACTAGCAAAGAAAAACCTTGCCCAAAGTTGAAAAAGCTACTTATTTCAGTACCAGTTCCTTCGCATACAATACTACATTTCCCTTATATAACTTTACCGTAGTATTAACTGTGTGTGTGTGTGTGTGTGGAGGGGGTGGCAACCTGTCTATCAATGAAACTGGGGGTGGGGCTAAGCCCCTTGAACCCCCCCCCTCCCCGTGCGTACAGGTACAGAGAATGAATATGTAAATGGGTTGAACAGTTGAATATGAACCATAGTTGTGAAAATTAAAAATTATTAGAATTATTAATTGTGAATTCAATAAAATTACGATACATATATTTTTTCACAGATGTACATGTATGTCAGTTACACGGGGTTACATGAGTCTCTCTCTCTCTCTCTCTCTCTCTCTCTCTCTCTCTCTGATATTGTTTTAACACACTTTGCAAAAAAGAATAACTTATAAAAAAAATACGTGTACTTACACTGAAAGGATTTTAAAAACATAAATAACACTTGAGAAAAGAATGTTTTCCGTTAATTAACGAGAAACACGCAAGGAAATTATTGAATCAATTTCGTGTTTCTGCTGTCAATTCTCTGATCTAAAACAAAATGTGTATTTTATTCGAGAATATACATGTACATATGCTTAGATCCTGCACTAAAACTTTGATTAAATGCAGCTCAGACTTTATACGACATGTGTAACACGAATTCAGATCAATGCTATTTTAATTAAACTTTCTTCGTTACATGAGGACATGAGACTAAATTATTCATTTAAAATTCCATTCAAAGTTTTAATACTATATAGTGAATCAATTATTTTACAAAGAAAATATTCTAGAAAAACTGTTAATTCAAATGAAATAGGCCTTAAATTGTCACCAAATGTGTTCTTGTAAGTAAAAGTTCTATGTTATGACATACAATCGAGCAAAAACGCAGTTTCTTGGTATCGGTCGCGGAAGACGAACTACTGCTGTATATGCAGCAATTTCGTAGGTAAAACTGTAGATGGACATGTCATCAGTCTCCAAAAAATTCCTAGAGATTCAAAGAAAATATGGCTGCAGCAGGCTCGATTAATTTGTAAAAACTTTATAACTAAAAAATTGTTCCGCACATTTTGTAAATAATGATGATCCGTCTGCAGAACATCCACTACCGAAAATTAGCTTACTAGCTTTTTTTTAAATAGGCCTATTCGAATATGTATCAGCATTTTATCAGTAATTTGTTTCGAATTTTTTTTTGTAAAGGGGGGGGGGGGGGTCACACAGCACCTTATTATAGTACTACACAGATTAATACAAATCCAAAAAGAGACTATGAGTGGGCAATTTAAAAAAAAATACGAATCAGTTAAGATTTCTTTTTATTCACAAACACAATAACATTTTCAATATGACAGAGGCATTACACTATGAACATGTTTACATCAAGAACGTCCGCGGAAGTGACTTTATTTATAGCGCATGCGTATCAAACACAGTAAAAGAGTTCCCTTCAGGGGAAATAACTCACCTTTTGAAAATGGGGAAACGTCGATTAAAAAAAAGTAACAACTGCTCCTTCGCCGAGAGCTCAGCAACATGAAGTTAAAGTTGCAGAAATTTCGGATAAGGCCTTATAAAAACACCAAAAGCCCTGTGTCACGTCAGGCGTTGACGTTTTTAAGTTTTTAAGATCCTTCACTATTCAATGGCCCTAAGATATTTTAAATACGGTAGCAAAGTCAGTAGAGAGCTCACGCCGTGAATTTTTAAGAGTTAAAAATTCTTACATTGAACGGTTAAGAAGAGAACATATAGACTCAATCAATCAGTCAAAGGCTCTTGAGTAAATTTGAAGCTCTTTATTATTATAAGGTGACGTCTTTATATTGGTGAAAAATTCTTGAATCAATCAATTATAAATGTCGTGTGTCTCTCAGTTATAAGCTCTTACTTTTGAGAAAAGTATACCGGTAATCCGTTCAAGATAAGAGAGATATATTTTTTTGCCTATTGTTTTTCTTCTGTTTGTCTATTTCTAGAACAAAGGCAAAGGTTGTCAACCTATCATTATTAGAGGAAGTCATAGGATCTATCAGTCCTCATAGTGTAAAGGAGAACGAGCAAACTCGCACGGAAAATTAATTTGCAGTTATATTCTCTTTACACCAAGCGTGATACTGTATTAATATTGGGTTAAATACCATCCGAATATCGTTTCTGTATGGAAATGTCATTCCGTATACTTTCATGTTATGTATATACACGTGTATTTAGCACGTAGATCTAACTTAAAATAAGAAAGCATTTGTTCACGTACATCACAGATTAACGAAAAGTTAACCAACTCCCCATGGACATTCTACGCCAGTTTGAACAGGTAGATTCTGTTACACAAAGATAGGCAAAGAAGACGTTTTATATATTAAAAATAAAATAAAATAAACTCATTTATTAAAACAATGTATTGCATCTATAAATGATTGCATAGCATAAATATTTTATATGATGGTGTGTTTTAATTATGATTATGTATAGCCTCAAATTATTTGTTTAAATATATGAACTATTGATGATATTTATGATATGTTGTGCCTTTGCTAATTATTGTATTTGTGTTTGCGCCAATAAATATTTATATATAAATAATTTTGTGTTTTTGTTTTTCAAGCACGTTGCATCAGTTTTAAAGTTGAGAAGGGGGACAAACAGAATTTTAAAAAAAAATATGTGTACCTGAAAACGTAGACAAAGAGTATATCCAAGCTCGAAAATCCTATATATAAAAGCCAATGCCATACACCCTGATACTAAGTGTCTGTAATGGTTTCTGAAAGGTCATTTCACGATAAAAACAATTACATGAACATGTGTGACATTTTCTAAAGATTCATTTTTCGATGAAGAATATTCCGACTCCAAATGCTTATGAAACCTGTCATTTTCCAAACTTGTTTAATAGTACAAATGTTTTTCGAAACTTAATTGATGCGTAAAAGTATACAATGATTGTTTTGAAATAAGTGATACTTTTTATGCTTATTTTACTAGGCCATATCTCTTAATGCATTTTTAAAAGCATTCATAACTTGTAGCAGTATATCTATAAAAAATAAAGTGTTTTGAAAAATTAACATTAATACGTCAATAATACATGTAGATGTCTTGGTGCTGTTAAATATTTATGTACGAAGTCTCATTGAATCCCGAGTAACATAATTTATGAATTCATTACTTTTTTAAATTTTGACATTATTTTGTCTGAGTTTAATATAATGTTAGTAAAAATACGGATACATATAACTACGAGGGTTGATCCAAAAGTAATGTCACAACTTTGATAAAATGGCTATAAATCGACGTAAAGCAACAAACTTATACATGATGGAAGCTTTATTTATTTCAAATCAGATCTGAAAAATTAACGAATATGATGTATACTTTTCAAAATATCTTATTTTAAACAATGTGCATTTATGGTAGTCGCCGCACCTAAAAATAACGTCATACATGACGGATAAGCACCGTCATAATTTTGAGCGTTTCCCCTTTAGCGTTTCATTTAAAAAAATATTTGTGTTTCGCAAACACTTTCACCAATTCCACTTTCTTTAAGAATTCTTGATACCATTATATACTCACTCTTTTCATAATTAAGCCCTCCGTAAAAATTTTTGGAACAGTAGCATAAAACAAACTTAAAAATTCACATGTCACTCTATACGTCTCTCTTTTTTTGACAACGTTTTGACACCATTGAAGGTTTCCGTCCAATCTCCTATCTTTCGGTCTTCTTGTCCTCTGCTAATCATTCAGTGACCAATCACCTGTCCAAAATTGCTGAAACCATCTATTAAGTCTCCTATTTACATTTTTTATTCTGTAAGTCTGATTAATTGACGTAACTGTCGCTTGTGATGATTCCCATATTTTGAAGCAAAAATGCATTACAACTCGTCAAGCCGTTTTTTCCCATCTCGACAATCCCTTTGTTCAATTCAACAGAGTAATAAAACAACAATGTTTATGATCACAAATAGTAATGCCATCATTTAATTTTCAATTAAAGACTATAAAATGACGAGAAGTTTGTTTTTTTTAAAAATTGGGAGATTAGGTACTTTTGTAAGAATCTTTTTAATGTGTTTGTCTTTTTCATTCTAAGAAAAAATACACTTTAAAACGTGACGTTTTGTTTTGACGCGGCATTTTTTTTTTTTTATTTCAATGTTAATTAGATTTACATTTGTACATCTTTTGGTATATTGTATTTGATAATCTGATGCCAAATAAAAAAGATATGGACACTGTGACATTACTTTTGGATCAACCCTCGTATATACTAGTATGCAATGCATGTATTTATCATTATCAACATTATAATATTATATAACATTTTCTTTTTGTTTTCAGTACCAACATGACCCTTTGTTGAAACCGTAAATAAAGAAGTTTAGAAGTGAGGAACATGTTCTTCAAATTACAAAAATTTTGTTATGTGTTTCTTTCCAAATCACGTCCGAATAATGTAACGAAGTTCACGTTAAAATCGACCACGGTTTATCGAGCAGTTACTCTATTTGATGGATTTATAGAGCACCAAACCTAGCATCTATTTTTCAGATCGGCCTCTTCGAGAAATAAAATGTTTCAGTATCCTAGAGCAGAACTTTATTTTACGGATGAAATGAAAGGACACTATGAGTGAAATTAGCAAATCAAACAAAGCATTCATAAAACAATTAGTGTTGTCGATAACGCGGGGGGTTGTCTTAGTGTAACAAAGCAGGGGACAGCACTTTCAATTGACTGAAATATCTATAGACATTTGATTGTTTTTCTTTAGAGAAGTGTAATGTACTTTCTCCGAAAATTCAGCTCTCGTCGTTAAAATAATTTGGTATTACTTTAGAAGATGCTTGAGTTTCTGACTGTCAGTATATGCTTGTTTGAAGTGAAGATTTTTTAAATCACGCCTTATAGCAATGTAAGAATTCCAATCCATGTATATGCTAATTGTGCCTTTTTATGAAAAAGATATGGAGATAACAAACAGTATTCAATATCAAAGTCAATAAAACAATACAAAATTGGAGCAGAGCAAACTCGGACCCTCGAAACATCAGAGGTGGGATTAGGTGCCATGGATGAGTGAGCATCCCCTGCTGACCGGTCACACCCGTATTTACGATGCTGAATTTCTTTAAATTTAAAGCTTATGTAAGTAAATAAAATCTTGTGACCCTTAATTTGATATTTAGATATAAGGACGACATTTATCAATTAATAATATTCAATTACGTTCCTAGACATGTACGTTGATTCCATGTATTTCAGTGTATCGTTTTAATATGAAATTAAGTATTCAAGATCAGTAGTCCGTAAAACAATACAAAATAGGAGCAGAGCAACAACAGACCCCCAAAACATTAGAGGTGGGGTCAAGTGCAATGGAGGAGTGAGCATCCCCTACTGACCGGTCAAACCCGCCATATGCTCCTTGTCATGATCGGGAACTAATTTAGTGTATAAATAATGGACTAACAACAAGCATTTGACTTAATGATAAATTGTATTTGCTGACAAAGTCATTGTATCGACCATAGAACTTACGAAATGATGACTTTAAACGAGACTACTGATATTCCTGTTTCATCAACCCGTTTGTCAATAATTTACCTCGTTTTAGAAATTATTCATACGTTGAGCATGCTCTTGCGTATCGAAACAACTGACATATATAAATTCTCTGTATGCAGATGATGAAGATATATTGCTGTATAAGTAAGGGAAGTTGACGAAAGAAAAGTTAAAGTCATCACGTTTATCATCGAGCTGGTTGTTAGATTACCATTAACGTCTTTTCAAGTAAAATATCCAAATCTGAAATAGATTTGTCAGATGCTGTGATATCTTTTATCTCAAGCTCACCAGGATATATCGTATCGACATAAGAATGGAAATTACCAAATTAAGGTTCATAAACCCTCTGCTCACTCATATAGAATAATGCTTATGCTTGAACCTTAATGATTTTCCAAAAGAAATGTATTTCATAAGTAAAATACCGACTAGTATTCCCCATTTTCAAAAGGCGAGTTATTTCCCCTGAAGGGAACTCTTTTACTGTGTTTAATACGCATGCGCTATAAATAAAGTCACTTCCGCGGACGTTCTTGATGTAAACATGTTCATGCTGTAATGCCTCTGTCATATGGAAAAATGTTATTGTGTTTGTGAATAAAAAGAAATCTTAACTGATTCGTATTTTTCTTTAAATTGCCAACTCATAGTCTTTTTCTGGATTTGTATTAATCTGTATAGTACTATAATAAGGCGCTGTGTGAGCCCCCCCCCCCCCCCCCCATCCTTACAAAAAAAAAAAAGAAACAAATTACTGATAAAATGCTGATACATATTCGAATAGGCCTATTTAAAAAAAAAAACAAACAAACAAAACAAAACAAAAGCTAATTTTCGGTAGTGGATGTTCTGCAGACGGATCATCATTATTTACAAAATGTGCGGAACAAATTTTTAGTTATAAAGTTTTTACGAATTAATCTAGCCTGCTGCAGGCATATTTTCTCTGTATCTCTAGGAATTTTTTGGAGACTGATGACATGTCCATCTACAGTTTTACCTCTGAAATTGCTGCATATACAGCAGTAGTTCGTCTTCCGCGACCGATACCAAGAAACTGCGTTTTTGCTCGGTTGTATGTCAATAAACATAGAACTTTTACTTACAAGAACACATTTGGTGACAATTAACCGTGTTTCTAGAATTTTTTATTTGTAAAATAATTGATTCACTGTATAGTATTAAAACTTTGAATGGAATTCTAAATGAATAATCTCATGTGCTCATGTAACGAAGAAAGACTAATTAAAATAGCATCGACCTGAATTCGTGTTACATATGTCATATAAAGTCTGAGCTGCATTTAATCAAAGTTTTAGTGTAGGATCTAAGCATATGTACATGTACATTCCCGAGAAAAATACACATTTTGTTTTATATCTGAGAATTGAGAGCAGAAACACAAAATTGATACAATAATTTCCTAGCGTATTTCTCGTTAATTAACGGAAAACATTCTTTTCTCAAGTGTTATTTATTTTTTTTAAATCCTTTCAGTGTAAGTACATGTATTTATTTTATAAGTTATTCTTTTTTGTAAAGTGTGTAAAAAACAATATCAGAGAGAGAGAGAGAGAGACTCATGTAACCCCGTGTAACTGACATACATGTACATCTGTGAAAAAATATATATACCGTAATTTTATTGAATTCACAATTAATAATTCTAATAATTTTTAATTTCCACAACTATGGTTCATATTCAACTGTTCAACCCATTTACATATTCGTTCTCTGTACATGTACGCACGGGGGAGGGGGGGGGGTCAAGGGGCTTAGCCCCACCCCCACTTTTTTCCCAACATTACTTTTTCTATTGAAAATGTTCATTGAAAGACGGGTTGCCATCCCCCCCCTGCCACACACACACACAGTTTATACTACGGTAAAGTTGTATAAGGGAAATGTAGTATTGAATGCCAAGGAACTGGTACTGAAATAAGTAGCTTTTTCGACTTTGGGCAAGGTTTTTCTTTGCTTGTCAACTTTTCAAGGTAAGAAAAAAATATTTCTTTGCCCCCCCCCTTTTTAAAGACGATGCTACGTGCCTGGCTAATTCGTATAACTTTCTGGAAAGGGGGGGGGGCTAACAGACCCTTTATAAAATAATTTATTATCTAAAAAAATGCAAACCGTTTCCTTCTTTTAAAATATTTAAATGCAGCGTGTAAGTTGATCACTATTTTGTTGGATTATCGTAATGCGTAGTCCGCGGAAGTTATTCTAGTGTAGAAGAGTTCCGATTTTGAGGGGAGATAACTCACTTTTGAAAATGGGGAATATAGCATAGCTTGCGGGGCAAAATTGGACAAAAAAGAGAGTTCATCTTGGCAAATCTATAAAGGAATAATAGACATTTATGTAATTAAGAGTCATCTCTCTTATCAAAGTATCAATGACCCTTAAAACTAAAAATTGATAAATGACAAAACGCCGTCGATATAATGTATTATCTACATGTCTAGTTAAGGGCCACAGCAAGTGTTTCCTTCTTTTCACTTAAAGAATTTGCACAGACATATCATTACCACATGCACATTGCGGTTATTTCTCCGAGTTGTTTAAATATGCAAACTCATGCTCTACGTACATTTATCCAAACCTAGGCAAGTTATTTATTTCAACTTATGTTATCCGATATAACATAACTTGGGGCAGTTTACGCTTTATAAACCGCGAAGCGGTTTATAAAAAAAGCGTAAACTGCCCCAAGTTATGTTATATCGTATAACATAAGTTGAAATAAGCTTCATTCCTTATAATTTAATTTCAACGTAGACAATAAGACAATTTTCCCATTTTTTCATCAAATTCGGAAAAAGTCTTCAAATATCGCATATTTTAAAAGTGAACGTCATGCGTAGTAATACGTTTGTTGACGTAACTCATTGTGACTTCGGCAAGTTATGTTATACAAAATGGATAAAATATTTTATCCAATCAAATGACGTGTTACTACTAAAATTAAATTATTGACAAATAATTTATTGTTATTACATGTAGGTCACCAATACTTCCGTTTAAGTCAACATTCTTTTGGAAATTTTATGATTGATACAATGACGTATTTAGCAGGAACAATCCATGCGCGGATCTAGAGGGGGGTCGGGGGGGGGGGGTCAGGACCCCCACTACCCCCCCCCCAGCCACACACACAATAGGTTTTTGACGTTTGGACGAGTTTAGTTTTATTTTTGTTTTTTTTTTCTTCTTTTTTTTTTGCTTGTCAAGAAATTTCTGGGATTGAATTTTTTTTTGACTGGGGTGGACCCCCCCCCCTGGAAAAAATTTCTGGATCCGCACCTGCAATCTATCATTGACTGACGTTTTTCATAAAACAAAAAAATTTTAGGTGATTAGTTTCCCATTCTGAATTCTTTACAGATTTTTCCGCTTACCCCTCATAATAAGGAGCATACGACGGTTATACCTGGCGGCATGGGAGGGGGTTACTCCTTCATGGATTCAGAACATTTCTGATTTATTTTATATGAAATTTTGTGTTTTCATGTAAATAATCCATTGATGTACTTTTCATAATTTTTATGAGTACATGTGCATTCCTTGTCTAATAGAAAAAGATATGAATTAATGTGCCCTCGTTTTCTGTATTTTTCATCACACTTTTTTCTTTCTCAAACGTCCCTTCTAATTAAACAGTGACCAATTAATGCATTAGAATTCGGAGGATATTTTTTCCGGTGGGCAAGTTTTTATCTTGTAATAAAATGATTATGCAATGTAAACACACCAAAATATTGCAATGCAAAAACAGGTATTTTGTAGTAGTGAATTTTCTATCTATAGTCTTACGTGTAGATTCACAGCAAAGTTTCAATTTCAAGACGTTATGCGAGTCTCCCAGACACGATTTAAGGATAGGTGTAGGTTTGTTTGTACGTTTGTTTGTTTGTAATGTTAAGTTTGTGTATAATTTTCTACTAGTGATTCAGAAGACGTCGCTGAACTAAGTACCATTAGATTTATTAGAAATTACTAAAGCCATCAAATATTTATTAGTGACAAATCATTTTTATACGTTGCTTTATTTTGAAAATAAATTTGGCCTGTCCAATTTTATTCTTTTGTCATTGCTCAGACAAACCACAGTTTTTTTAAAACTTTTATTCATTGGATATTTACACACTTGTGCAATACTTAAATGTTTATTTGTGCTTTATATGTGCTTTATTAAAAAATAGAAAATAAAATATGTTCATCACTAGATATACATGTAGATATTTACAGTTAGTGTCGGTTTCTATATGATATGCTTTTCACCCTCAATAATATCTACGAAACATTTTCTCCATGGCACCTGATCCCACCTGATATTTTGGAGGTCTGTGTTTGCTCTGCTCCTATTTTGTAATGTTTTATGGACTTTTCATCTTGAATACTGTTCGTTAATTTCTTACATATTTCAATTTAGGGTTTAATGTCGTGAATAGTAAAGTCATAACGCAGGCAGTTCTGTGTTTTTGTCGCAGCTTAGCACGGCGCCTTCAGACTTTACTCCTACTTGGGACATTTCGAATAATTCATGAAATGGAAAAATGACTGTAACATTAATTAATCTGTTTTAAGGTAGGTCGCGGGTTTACTGCATAAAAATTCTTACGAGAAAACATATCCTGAAAATTTGATATAATGTTACTGAGAATTTACTGCGTGTTATCTGCAATTTTTATAAAATTTGCCTACGTAGTTTTAATTCTATATTACTATAAACGCGGTATTGTCATTAGTACATTTTTTACGCTTTACTATTGAAATATATGGAAAAATGACGTTTTTAAGCCAATTTTGTGAAAATAGTTTCTTTTAAAAAGGTTGGATAACTTTTTAAAGACGTAGACGAATTAGTCAGGAATTTCAAAATGTGAAGATGAGGTAAAATCAAAACTATTGATATAAAAAAATCAATATGTCTTCTCGCTAGATTTTTCGCTAAAAAAATTCAAAGTTCCCTTTTATATTGCAGAAATGTTGCGTTTATGGCGTTATTTACGTATGTCTACAACGTCATTTGTTGAACGCTGTAACGTTTACCGTACGAATATAAATATTTTGATAAACGCAAAATTTAATTTTATTCCTCATTTAACTTATTGCGAAAATATATTAGGATGACCAGCAACTTATTTTCAATAGTATTGTGAAATTCATATTCTAATCACAGAGTCGGAATGAAGGGTATAAACATTCCTCGTGCATGAGAATTAACATGCATCGACAACACCGCGAGTGATAAAATATAAGTTCCTGTATTTTTAGGAAATTCATGGTGGAAAGGATTTCAGGCATAACACATAAATTTGATCACTTTATTAAAAAACGGTAAATAAAAAACTTCCAGATACTGGGGAAATTAGCCGGGGAGGGGGGGGCAATTTCCTTTCTATATATATATATATATATATATATATATATATATATATATATATATATATATATATATATATTAGACGCAAGCTTGTATATGGGCCTTACTCTTTAACATTTGTTAATTTTGAATTCTCTAAATCAAATTTCCATGCACAAGATGTAAAATCGTATACTTGAATTGAGCTTTTACACTTAGACAAGGGCTTTTGTTTAAAACTTTTAATAATAGAAAAAAATACTTGTAAATTGTTTACAGTGTCATATAGGTCTTACAGTTCAAGTGTTTGTATAAACTTGGATTTTGAAAGCATTTCACAATTTATTAGCCAGTGAAACAAGGCGACTAGATGAGATTTAGATACATAATAACCAAATAATAATTTTAAAAAAAAAAAGAGGAAAATGCATGTATTAAATTTAATGCGTTTTTAGTGTTGAAGATTGATTCCATCCTGAAAATTATACGTATATTTTCGCCCCAGCTTTGATTAGCAGTCATGATGCTATACGCATGTTTCCCCGAGTTGCAAATAACGTGCGCAAATTTACATAACCCCTCAAGTTTTCCGCTAAACAATTTTATTTATGATAACTCTTTCTGCAACCATAACTTTCACGCTGACTAATTCTGATTGACTTTTAGCAGTTTAGTAATACTAGTACTTACATTATAAATTATTCCTTTCATTCAGTATTGTATTTAATTTTTCCTAGGGCATTACATATACTAGTAATCACATGAAAGTTCAGACTGAAATTTAATTATATTTAGCATGTACGAGGTTTACGTACAATAGCATGCACTTTGTATTAATCTACTTGATTCGTGCAGACTTAAAGTTATTTGCAGAGAATTAAGCGGGAAACAACGCAACGTTGCCTTTGTGACGTAAATAACGTCATAATCAAATGTGCACAAAACAGCCGCTCGAATCGTCGAAATTGTGTACCAAAATTGATGACAAAAGCAAACCCGCGACCTACCTTAAGGGGGGACCTATGTCGTTCTACGTCAAAGCAGCGTTATGTGACGTCACAATAGCGACGTTTGTTTTTACCTGTTGACTTTTGCAACTGTAATATAGGCATAACATTGTTAATAATCATTAATGTACACAATTTACAAAAAGAAAATTTATTCATCATTAATAATAGTTTTATTTGATTTACAGAGTTTTTTAAATATTAGATTTCTCTTCCTTTGGTTGATAATTCATAGCAATTTCAGTTGTAAAGAAATACCTCGATGATATGCTGATATATAAGTGCAAAAAGATAAGTTTAAATTCAGCAAAAAAAGCGACTTAAATCAGGGAAATATGTTTACATGGTTTAATTCTATGTTAACAATTAATTGTATTTTCTGGATAAAAATAAGTTGTACCTACATTTGCTAATTGATTTATAGTACATATAGATTTTATTGTATAAAGTCATTCCTAGTAGGTTCTAAAAGGTGTTAACGGGGAAATGGGGGGTGGGGGGGGGGGGTTGGAACAGAATGATTGGAATGAAGAAGAAAAGAATTAATCTGTTTAAATTGTTTCTAATCAAAAAAAATACTCGTTTTTGCAAAATAATTTTATATTCAGATGTTTGTCAGTGCTTACTTACCTTTTTTTTTAGTGCGGAAAGGTCAATATATATGACACAAGAGTACGAAAATAAAAGAAAACGTCATATTTCTCGTTTGTTTTATCATAAAGGTATACTTTTTTCTTTGTTAAAATGAAGAAATGAATCATTTCTTTCAAAAAATATGAATTTCAACATTTTCACACAAAGACCTTCTAAGGTATTACCTGTTATGCATGTCGGAATTGTGAAAAATACGACAAGAAAAACGGGGTGATAGTTACATTGTGCTCCATTATAATTTTTCATGCGAGATGAATTACAATGAATTTGCCTTCATTTTAAAGATACAAGTCATATAAATTAAATACCTATTGATTTGAATGTGATTTTACATTTTGGGTTCTTTTTAGCGCATATTTGGGGTAGAACAATAATGTCTGAAAATAATCTATTTTTAGCATTTTACACTGTTTTTGCACGTGCTCCTGTGTAAAAATAAGCATATGAAGGTATTGTTTTTAATACCTAAAAATTAAGAGCATGTGGTCAGGAAAAAAATATCAAAGTTTTGAAAATTTCACACAAAGACTTTTCGGACATAGGTCCCCCCTTAATCCAAAAAGTTTAACACTTACAATTCAAAATTCCGACTACTTTCGTATTTTTTAAATGTCATTCACCATGAAGATTCTGCAAAGCACAATCATGTCATTTTGGCTACATTTACGCACAAAGAGCAGGCGAAAATTAACAAATTTGGAGTCTGATAGATTACGCAGTTATTTATAGATTTTTTTTCTTTTGACTTCTTCAAAATCTGAAAAATGTAGTGTTATTAGGTTTTGATTATTCGTACATGCAGAGCACTTTTAAAATTCTAATGACTTTTGTCATAAAAAGATAACTTTCAATAGATATGACGTATTTCTTTATAAAATTGCCATTTCAAAAGGTCATTTTGTCAACATTCCAGGCAAGGTATACTGAAATTGTCTTTATTTCTTACAAATAAGATTTCTTCCCCAAACTAAATAACTGGTGTTCATAATGTAATTAAGATCCAAAAAAGAGTCTACTGTACATGCTGTTAGTAAATATTCATAAAACTGTGTTCGAATACTTAATAGTGTTGTTGTTGTTGTTGTTGTTGTTTTTTTTTTTTTTTTTTTTTTTTGTTGTTGTTTTGCCACCACTTGAATAAATTTCTTTTATATTTATTATGTAAAAATGCCACATTATTATTTTTTTCATGATGAATTTGTGGCTGGATAGTTTAAACTTTTTCCATATGCTGTTCTCATTGTTTGTCAAAAGATATGATTCAATGCACTGGTCATGAAGATACAATGTAATGTGTACATTTTTTTCCCTCATTTAAATTTTTGCTCCTTATGATGTAAAACATTGTACATAACTTTACACATTTATGATACATGGTGTTGTAATAGATTTTATAACTATGTATGCATGCAATATGTAGCACTTTTAAGCCATTTGGATATTCATATAAGATATTGATTAATAATTTTTTTGTAAAATTACAAAGCTGTTTCTTTACATAAGTAATTCTCGCAGTGTTTCTAGAAAATATTGTGGATTTTAGTAAATATAATAAGTATTTCATTTACTTAATAGTCTTTTCAGTAATAATATTCTAGATTTTAATAAATTTCAAGTATTACATTTACTTAGTAATAATTCATAAAATTTAGGAAATAGAAAGCATATTATCTCTAAATTAAGTAATAATGTTTTACCAAAAATAAGTAATTCATTTACTAAGTAATATAATTCCCATTATTTAAGTAACTCTGTGGATACTTAGTAAATCATTTTATAAGTAAATAAATTCATCTTTATTACCGTAATTGTCATTTACTTGCTATTCTGACTAAATGGATTACTAATGATTTATAGTTTTTCTTAATCTATTATCTTATTTTAAAAACAACAAGTAAAACTTTTTAGAGTGTTAATTGTTTTACATTTCATCTTTAGAGACACCTGCAGAAGGATTGTCATATAATTAATGAAATAGATAAATAATCTTCAAAAAGGTGCATTGTTTCATCGGGGAAAAAATGTAAATGTTGAGGAAAACATTGGCATCTCATTACATGTCTGACTTAATTTGGTTAATCTGAAGGTACAAGTATACCAAAAGAGGATTTTGATTAGATGCTTTTGATATTTTGGCGGGTTTTACTCTATCAATGTAAAGTCATATACAATGTACTACAATGAACTTTTCGAAAATCTTTGTATAGAAAATTAAAATAAAAAATAACTATCGTCAAATAAATTAAAACAACATATTAATTTTCACCTATAAAATTGATTGCCTTTGATTGCCAATCGTGGGACACGGATTCGATACCATTGTCGCAGCAGCGCCGCGTCAAATATAAGATATAATCAAAGATACATGAAGAACTTTTTCTGTACAAAAATCCGGTATAAGGAGTTAAGAAATTCCGACATATATATTGTCAAGAACTCAAGTAGATTTATGATATCTCTTTGAGTACTTGTGTATACAATCAGGGTGCTTTTACAAAGCGTGGAAAGTTGTGTGTTTTGATGTTATTGCTTCTTTATACCCGCACTTTCTAAAGAAAGTTCGGGTATATTGTTGTTACTCATGTCCGTCCGTCCGTCCGTCTGTCACACTTTTCTTCCCTGAACTCCTCCTACATTTTACACAGTAGCTTAATCATCTTTTAAGAGATGGTTGGTGGTGTCATGTAGATGTGCAGTAAGGTTTCGGAATTTTGATTTTGCACCGGGGGGTCAAATGGGGGTCGAAAAATGACGTTTTTTGTGCAAAAAGTCCCGTCTTCCCTGAACTCCTTCCACAATTTTCTCAGCAGCCAAATCACCTTTTGGGGGATGATTGGTGGTGTCATGTAGATGTGCAGTAAGGTTTCGGAATTTTGATTTTGCCCGGGGGGATCAAATGGGGGTGGAAAAATGACGTTTTTTATGCAAAAAGTCCCGTCTTCCCTGAACTCCTTCTACATTTTACTCAGCAGCCAAATCATCTTTTGGGAGATGGTTGGTGGTGTCATGTTGATGTGCAGTAAGGTTTCGGAATTTTGATTTTGCCCCGGGGGGTCAAATGGGGGTCGAAAAATGACGTTTTTTGTGCAAAAAGTCCCGTCTTCCCTGAACTCCTTCTACATTTTACTCAGCAGCCTAATCACCTTTTGGGGGATGATTGGTGGTGTCATGTTGATGTGCAGTAAGGTTTCGGAATTTTGATTTTGCCCCGGGGGGTCAAATGGGGGTCGAAAAATGACGTTTTTTATGTAAAAAGCCCCATATACCCTGAACTCCTCTTACATTTTACTTAGCAGCCTAATCATCTTTTGTTGGATGATTAGTGGTGTCATGTAGATGTGCAGTAAGGTTTCAGAATTTAGATTTTGCCCCGGGGGGTCAAATGTGGGTTGAAAAATGACGTTTTTTGTGCAAAAAGTCCCGTCTTCCCTGAACTCCTTCTACATTTTACTCAGCAGTCAAATCACCTTTTGGGGGATGGTTGTTGGTGTCATGTAGATGTGCAGTAAGGTTTCGGAATTTTAATTTTGCCCTGGGGGGTCAAATGGGGGTCGAAAAATGACGTTTTTTATGCAAAAAGCCCTATCTTCCCTGAACTCCTCTTACATTTTACTTAGCAGCCTAATCATCTTTTGTTGGATGATTAGTGGTGTCATGTAGTTGTGCAGTAAGGTTTCGGAATTTTGATTTTGCCCCGGGGGGTCAAATGGGGGTCGAAAAATGACGTTTTTTGTGCAAAAAGTCCCGTCTTCCCTGAACTCCTTCTACATTTTACTCAGCAGCCAAATCACCTTTTGGGGGATTATTAGTGGTGTCATGTTGATGTGCAGTAAGGTTTCGGAATTTTAATTTTTCCCCGGGGGGTCAAATGGGGGTCGAAAAATGACGTTTTTTATGTAAAAAGCCCCATATACCCTGAACTCCTCTTACATTTTACTTAACAGCCTAATCATCTTTTGTGGGATGATTAGTGGTGACATGTAGATGTGCAGTAAGGTTTTAGAATTTAGATTTTGCCCCGGGGGGTCAAATGGGGGTCGAAAAATGACGTTTTTTGTGCAAAAAGTCCCGTCTTCCCTGAACTCCTTCTACATTTTACTCAGCAGCTTAATCACCTTTTGGGAGATGGTTGGTGGTGTCATGTACATGTGCAGTAAGGATTCGGAATTAAGATTTTGCCCCAGGGGATCAAATGGGGGTCGAAAAAATAACGTTTTTCATACAAAGAGCCCTGTTTTCCCTGAACTCCTCTTACATTTTACTCAGCAGCCTAATCATCTTTTGGGAGATGGTTGGTGGGGTCATGTAGATGTGCAGTAAGGTTTTGGAATTTAGATTTTGCCCCAGGGGGTCAAATGTGGGTTGAAAAATGACGTTTTTTGTGCAAAAAGCCCTGTCTTCCTTGAAGTCTTCCTTAATGTTACTCAGAAGCCTAATCATCTTTTAGGAGAGTTATATATTTTGAAAATTATGTAAAACATCAACGTCAAGGGGTAACAAGATGTGTTTGTGAAACACTATGCGCCCGGCGTCAACAAAGTTCGAAAAAGCTATTTTTAGCATATAGTTCACAGTCAAGGTCACAAGGTCATTGACCTTGGTGTTATTTGTAAGAACTTAATTAGTGGGGTATGCATACTAAATATGAAGTCCCTATCTCCTATGGTTCAAAAGTTATGGCAAAAAGTGGAAAAAGCTATTTTTAGTATAAAGGTCACAGTTAACTTCACATGGTCATTGACCTTGGTGTTGTTTGAAAGAACTTTATTAGTGGAGTATGCATACTAAATATGAAGTCCTTATCTCTTATGGTTCAAAAGTTATGGCAAAAAGTGGAAAAAGCTATTTTTAGTATAAAGGTCACAGTTAACTTCACATGGTCATTGACCTTGGTGTTGTTTGAAAGAACTTTATTAGTGGAGTATGCATACTAAATATGAAGTCCTTATCTCTTATGGTTCAAAAGTTATGGCAAAAAGTGGAAAAAGCTATTTTTAGCATATAGGTCACAGTCAAGGTCACAAGGTCATTGACCTTGATGTCATTTGAAGGAACTTAATTAGTGCAGTATGCATACAAAATATGAAGTCCCTTTCATCTATGGTTCAAAGGTTATGGCAAAAAGTGGAAAAAGCTATTTTAAGTATAAAGGTCACAGTCAAGGCCACATGGTCATTGACCTTGGTGTTGTTTGAAAGAACCTTTTTAGTGGAGTAAGCATACCAAATATGAAGTCCCTATCTTCTATGGTTCAAAAGTTATAACAAACAGTTGAAAAACCTATTTTTAGCATATAGGTCACAGTGAAGGTCACAAGGTCATTGACCTTGATGTCATTTGAAAGAACTTTATTAGAGGAGTATGCATACTAATTATGAAGTCTCTATCTCTTATGGTTCAAAAGTTATGACAAACAGTTGAAAAACCTATTTTTAGCATATAGGTCACAGTCAACGTCACAAGGTCATTGACCTTGATGTCATTTGAAAGAACTTTATTAGAGGAGTATGCATACCAAATATGAAGTCTCTATCTCTTACGGTTGGCCAAGGTTAATGTTGACAACAGACAAACAGACAAACAGATAAACAGACAAACAGACAAACAGATAGGACAAAAACAATATGCGCCCCGAAAAAATTAGGGCGCATAAAAAAACATCGCATGCTGGGAAACACCTTGAATTCTTATGAGTAATTTATGTACATGTCAAATGTGAGAGTCATATCTCATCTCAATCAAAAGTTATAAGCAAATGCAACATTTTTTAAAAGTAGGTTAGGCTTGATCGCTTCAAGGTCAAGGTCACAGTGTAAAAGTCATGATTTATTTGGAAAGGTCTTATCACAGGTAATAATATACATGCATTATAATATGAATGTCCTAACTTTTCTCTTTCAAAATTATGAATTTATAACAATTTAATTTTTTTGCAAGTTGGTCAAACTTCTAGGTCACATGTAAAAAAAAAAAAAACCATGCCATTCTCACAGGTAAATATACTAATACATAAGTTTAATATGAATGTCTCTTCTCATTCAGTAGATATGACCGTGATAACCAAGGTTAAATTTATTGAGACAGATGGACTGAGTCTGACATACAAATGTACATATTTCTATATGAATTGGGTAAAATTGGCCCAGTGGTTCTAGAGAAGTTAAAAATTGTAAAAAGTTTTCAGACAAACAGATGGACAACACGTCACGACAGACATTATATGCTAAGGAAACCAAAAAAGCTCAAATGAGTGTTTTGAAAGGGTTACAATATGGTTGGAGTATTTGAAAAGCTGTTTTTTTTCCTGCAGAGATATGCATGACCAACATATTCATGTTTTATATTTTCTTTAGTGATTTGTTTGTTTGTTGTGAACACATCTTCCCTCATATGGAGACACCACCAAATAATAATGAAGATAAGATGTGTTTGTGAAACACTGATGTCCCAGTATGGAAGCCTATGGCGAAGGTTGAAGTTTCTCAAATATATGTCAAAATCAAAGGTCAAGGTCAAAGGGTTCAAATTGTTAGTATCAGAAGAAAGTCTTGTCACAAGGAATGCACATGTGAAATAAAGAAATCCCTAGTAATTCCTGTTCAAAAGTTAATTGCCAAGGTTAATTTTGTTGGTTTAAGTGGTTCAAACTCTAGGGTCAAGGTCAAACATATTTATACCTGTTGACAGTTCACAATGAATACAATATGTCATGATAAGTATGAAAGCCCTAGCACCTACTGATCAAAATTTAGGCAGAGTTTAAAGTTTGGTATTTCTCTTGTAAAAATGTGTATCCCATGTCAAGCGATCAGAGGTAAAAATTAATGGTACCCAAATAAAAGGTCTTATTAAATTGTCACAAGAAATAAACCTATAAAATGTGGAAGCTATTTGTATAGCCCATCCCACTTAAAACTTATGGGCAAGCTAGCTAGGATTTAATTTCTGCAGACTTATAGACAGACATACTATAAACACAAGAAACAAAATATGTATAATAATTAGTCAAATGGAAAAAAATATACTATTTAACTGGAATAGCAAAATACATTGTTATTTCAGGGACAGGAAGTGGGTAGGAAGATTGGAATCCCCCCCATCCCCCCCCCATCTGGCATTTGCTTTGTCATTTAAAGAAGACTATATACTGTAGCAAGTAAAAAATGACTCTTGACATCCTCTCCCTATAAACTTAGAAAACATTGACCTCACTATCATTGTTTTTTTATTTGTTTATTTGTTTTCATTTTTTTCTCCTGCTTGTCACGAAATTCTGGGCTGGAATTTTTTGACTGAGATGTGAACCCCCCTCCCTACTCCCGAAAAAAATTCTGGATCCGCACCAGTATTGGCAGTAACTGAATGTCACATCGACAACGGGAGATAACTTCACAATATGAAATTCGTCTAGTGTGGCATGCGATGATCTTTCACCCTTTTTAAACTTTAACCTCATAGTTTGGGTGTATTTTACCCCCCACTATACTAAAACTTCTACTTACCGACTCCCTGTGTCTCAGCTTCATGAAATATAAATCCAATTATAACTCAAAATGAATTAATCCAATGCACACCAGACTGCAGCCATGTGCCATTTTGGCGAACCTTCGTCGATTCCATCACCTTATCAGATGAAGTGGGAATCGGCCGAGGTGTGCCAAATGGTGTTTAATCTATAAATATGATAATGGGTGACGCAACGTGATGTGATGTAGAAATTTACATGTTCACATGTATAGTACAAGAACAAATTTTAAATTAATTCATAACAAACGATATTAAATTTTAACAAACCTTTTCCATCTAGCCTATTCCAAAAAGTATGTGCTGTGTGATTGTGGTGTCGAGGGGGGGGGGGATTAGTAAATTTAAAAAGGTCCTATTATGAGCAAAACATATATCAAAATCTAATTTCAGACGCGGATCCAGAAATTTTTTCCGGGGGGGGGGGTTCTCTAGCATGTAGAACAGTAGCGGTAAGTATATTTTTCACTACCACTTGCAGAATTAGATTCTGGGACCTCTAAAATTAAAATAACGTGCCTTACAAACAAAGACAATCTTCTTACCTGCTTTGTCAGCTGAGATCAATTAAATTTTGACAGTGTAATCTCTCGAACAATTGATTTCTTTTCCATTTCCATTCGATAAAAATAAACGTCTCTATCTTAAAAAGAAATTCAAATACTTTTGAATTAACATCAGTTATGGCTTTGTATTCAGTACATAAGTCTTAAGTTACCAAATAAGTTGGTAAATACTGACGTACTTAGCTTATTGATTAAGAGAAAGGGAAGTGAATCTTGAACGAACGGTGAAAAAATTGAGCAAAATATTTGAAGAGGAGGTAGAGCTAACGCTTAACAAATGGTGAATGCAAACATTAATCATGAGCAAACAAAAAGCGAACACTAAATAAGGGAGTGTATACCATTCAAAAAATTCAAATTACTGTATGCATGTACGTCAAAATCAATTGATACACAAGTACTCACTAAGCCTTATCATGAAGCGGATTAAATCTGTATGTAAAGCTTTTTATAGAAATGTGTTATAATAGAAAACTGATTCTCAGGTCACTTTCTAAGGAGAAAATTCTCCAAAGGCACATTTCAGTGTTTAATTACTACCAGTCTGATTAAAACATACCTTCACGCGACAAACAAAATAAAAAGGGGCTGGTGAAGGTTTGATTTTAATCTGACTGGAAAATTATCTTATTGAATTTTTTTAAAATAAATTCAAAAAAGAAGTGTATTATTCAAATGCAATGGTATGTTATTAACTTATTTTTCATTCAGCATTTTGTTCAGTAAATCAGTTTTCGTAAATGCCTTTTAGATTTTTGGAACACATTTTTTACTATACATATAACTGATCCGTTTGGAATTTTTTAACCCTATTTGTCTGTTTTGATGCTCTTTCTTGAAATTGGAAAAAACTCCATACTTTTTACCATTGGGAATGGGGCTTTATACAGCCCCCCTGCGACCCCTAAAAACCCCTGATCATATAACTATATGAGAGTAAGAAAACACTTCCTGTAGCTTTCAACTCGACATTCATACCTATCGTTTTATCACTAAGCAAGAATTCCTTCAATTCATCCCATGCATATGTCGACTCAATATATCTCAGTGAATTTAAAAAAAAAAAACAAAAACAAACACCATAAATCTTGCCACATTTCTTGCATATTTAAATATTTCATTGAAGTCCTATATGCAACTTAATTGTATAACAAACAAAATGTTGACAGCTTTTCAATCGTCAACTTTCCTTATTTTTGTAAGAATATATTGCTGTCTCATTCGTTAAGTGAAAAATATGGAAATAATGAGCAGTATTCAAGCTCAAAAGCCCATTACACTATACAAAATTGGAAACAGGTACCTCCAAAATATGAGATCAGGTGCCGTGGAGCAGTGACCATCCCTTTCCTACAGGTCACACCCGCCGTGTGCTTCTTTTCATAATCGGGGAATAACGGAAAAATCCAGCGACAATTTAGAATGTAAATAATGATTAAACAATATATATATGAATATAGATAAATGCAAAAAAAAATTCACAGTGGTCGGTGATAAATATGAAAATTATTTTAAATAAATAAAAACACAGAGAACGAGTAAAACATAAGCGCTTTCATTTCTTCTTCATGATGTTTTACAATACTCATGGTAACGTCTATTGTGACGTCATAATAACTTAACGTTAACAAGTCTTTGATTGACGTCATATTTTTCCCGTACTTTCACAGAACAATGCATTAACAAAGCATACAATAACAAAGCAATAAATGTGACTCAGTAACATAATTTACATGTAAAGAAACAATTCTTTTACATTAAACTATTTAATTTAGGTTTGAAAGTCCTTATAAAATGTCTTTCTTTATCACGTCTTTCGATTGTGTTAGAGTTGTGCAGTTTATAAAATGGAAAGACAGTAAAAGTTCTATTTCTGCACACGTCTAAGTGTTCACTGACTTTGAGTTTGCGATATTGCGGTACGTTTATTTGTTGTTTGTGTACTCTGATCCTTTCCCGTAAGGTACTTCCCGTCTCGCCGATATATAGTTCCCCGCAACCGGAACATGTTATAACGTATATAACATTTCTAGTTTGACATGACATGTTATTATTAACCACAACGCGGATCCTGGCACTTGGTCACATAAAATTCTGTCGTTTCTTTAAAAGAGGACTTTGTGAGAATTCGTCTGAGGTTCTTCGGCTGCCTCCTACTGTTTATGAATTTCCGATTTTTAAATATTTTAGACATAGTTTCGTCGGTTTTCAAAACGTCGTTGAGTTGGTAAACAATCGGTACAACGTTTGTATTCTGGGGATTATGGGTCGTTACTAAAGGCAAGATCCTGGAATCCGTCTTGTTTTGTTGCACAGGGTTGAGGAGGTCCTCTCTGTCTAAATCCATAGCTTTTTTAATAGCATTATCAATAATTTATTCGGGATAACTTTGTTTCCGTAGATACTCTTTCAGTTCTTGTAGTCTTTGTATTTTGGTTGTTTCCTTATTTACGATGGTGCATATTCTCCTTGCTAAATTATAAGGGATGGCTCTTTTTGTATGCCGTGGATGGCACGAATTAAAATGAAGATACTGATGCGTGTCTGTTGGCTTGTAATAGATATCTGTCAAAATGACATCGTTTTCCTTAATTACCATGATATCCAGAAATGGAATTCTATCTGTACTTTCCTCCGCTGTAAATCTTATATCAGGATTAAGTTCATTCAGTAATGTTTTAAAGGTAGACAATTCGTCATATATATTTTATTGTGTATATTATATTATATATTATATATATATTATATTGTGTATCGAATCAATTGAGAGAGATACATGTAAACCCCGTATCCAGATGATGAAGTTTACCTGCTGCAGAAGTAAGAAATTAAAAAGTTAAAGTCATCACCTTTATCAGAAAACTTGGTTGTGAGATTACTAAAGTGTCTTTTTAAAGTAGAATATCATAATAAAAACAGATGCTTCAGACTCTGTAGAATCTTTCATTTCTATTTTCGATATAACTTACGAAATGATGACTTCAACGAGACTGCTTATATTCTTGTTTCGGGAACTTGTTCGTCAATAAACTACCTCGTTTAAGAAATTATTCATACCTTGATCATGCAATTGTGTATCGAATCAATTGAGAGAGATACATGTAAACCCCGTATCCAGATGATGAAGTTTACCTGCTGCAGAAGTAAGAAATTAAAAAGTTAAAGTCATCACCTTTATCAGAAAACTTGGTTGTGAGATCACTAAAGTGTCTTTTTAAAGTACTAATATCATAATAAAAACAGATGCTTCAGACTCTGTAGTATCTTTCATTTCAAGTGCACTGGGATATATCATATCAACAAAAGAATGGAAACAAGAAAACATTGATGTAGCCAAAACATTGATGCAGCCATCAATTGTCGGCACCGGGAAAAAAATGAAGCAAACAATATGGAAATAAGTCTTCATTAAAACCGCTTCGATTTGTTGATAAAGACATGCGTCTGAATGACGGAGAGTATAGCGGAGAAGAATTAAAGAAAGCTTCTATCGTAATTTATAAAGGGAAAGAACATTATGATGTATAATCTTTTTAATGTACAGTGAACCTTCAATTCTGAATAATTTCTTTCATCTCAATCACCATGCATCAGTACTTAAACTTATATGTATAGAGCACCCCGGACCACCAGGCTGCAGTCATCATTGTTGTCTCGCACAGGTCTAAATTTGCAGTTCTCCAACGGCAATGGGTGATAATTCTCGATAGGGACTTAAACAAGAAGCGAAAAAATACATTGGGTCGTATTTCATAGGTCTTATATATTCTACTTTAGATCATTCCGCCTATTTGAACAATACACATGGCTCACGGCGGGAGTACATCAGTTACATGTACACTATAACATGGATGCCTACTTCTCAAAGGCACCTGATCCCATCGTTTGCATTTCTGGGATTCTGTGTTATATTTTTGTACAATTTGTATTGTGTTTTTTTTATCAATCACTGTTCACTATTCTGGATATGGATTCTTGTTCTGCATAGAGACTATAAAAATTCCTTTGCGAAGAAAAACATGTATCTGAAGCAAAGCAATAAAGAAACAAATCAACAATTTGCAATCAAAATAAAAGCAAAAAAGATCCAGAGAAAATGATCGGGTAAGAATAAAAATCTTTTATGTGAAAAATTTAGTCTTAAATTTGGCAAGAGCAGAAATATTAGTTGATGCTTAAACACCAAACTAAATTACTGTTTTATATGATGATAAATAAAATTGCAATCTATGGACATCTTGAATAATAACAAATATCTATTTCTCAATTTCTAATACACCTGCACTGTGTGAGTGAAAATTGAATATATCATTCATATATGTTTTAAAGGTGTGCATTTATAAGATCCGCATCATTATATCATTTTTAGAATCAAATAATGTTAGCTATAACACTTTTCACAATGACGCAACAAGGTGTCGAAATGTTATTGAAACTTGTAAAAGTCAACTGACAAAGCGCTAGCTTAAGTAATACCTACATGTACTAATAAAATTATGAAATTATCTTAAACATAGACAGAACTCAAAGATAATATTCTTATATAATAATGTGAATGAACGGATTATTTAAGCCGTGAAATATATAGACTGAAGAGGAAATATTTTATACACAAATACTTGATTAATATAATAAAAATGAAAACCAAATTCTCATTTTTTTTTTTTTTCAATTTCAAAAAATGTGTGTAAACAATGTAATTTTTTTAAACCGACGTTATAAATGCCATAGGGTTTTAAGTTGAGAAGATACGTATTTTTAGTTGAAATTTGTCAATCCCCCTCCCGTTTCATTTCCGTTCTTGTGAATCCAACAAGTTAAAACATATAATTATGTATATATCATTTATTGAAGTTGCATGGTATTGAATATTTCTTAGTCTGACATTCAAATGAATAGGGAGGACTTCAATTCGAAATAAAATCTACCTCGATCTTTAATTCTTAAAAGATAAATTTTTTCTATATAGAATATTAGAATATTTAATTTCAAAATTGTCATGCAATCTTATTTTAAAAAGGTAAACATACTCATTTTTATTTTATAAAAGGAAAATATTCAGTTATTTTTTTGTCATAGAAAAAAATGATTTAAAAATAACCCCTCGAAACACGTCATGAACAACCTCTTCTATTGATAATCCTTACACTTGTCATAAACTTTCAGCTAGCATTTACATGTACAAAGTTTATCATCATGTTAATTTTACTAACAAGTGTCGAATTGAAAAGATGACATTATTACTATTTCATTTTTCATCACAGAAAATAAGGTCAGTTTGAAATCTAGATGGTATAGTCCATGTAAAAGTTATTACTACGATAAACCCTTTACTTTGATTATAGAATATATTATAACGGATATTTATTTTTGTTTTTAAGATTCCCTTCTGATTGAAGGTTTTAGAAACGAAAATAACTAGCAAAGAAAAGAACAAACAAAACCAAACAATTAGCTGAATTTTCAAAAAAAGTTTTTATTAAAAAAAAAAAAAGAATGTTGTATTTCTTGATGATTTTAAGTGTAGTATATATATGACATATACTTTGATATTTCATATAAAAATGGAACCCATTTGTATAGTACCCTAAAATCTTTATCTGATTAATATTACTATAACATTTTGTGCGGAACTTCTTTGTTGTCATCAACCTCAAGCTACACTTTGTTTCACCGCCAGGATATGATTATTATACGTGTACTATATTGTAATCTCGTACAACTTTATTGTAATCTCGTATAACTACGAGGGTTGATCCAAAATTAATGTCACAACTTCGATAAAATTGCTTCTAATCAACGTAAATCAACAAAATTATAC